>NW_026970393.1:0-278379 GCF_028390025.1 Pseudophryne corroboree | reverse complement strand
ATGAATGAACCTCACCCTGGGAGAACAATCTTCATGACCATGGTATCTCCTATACAAAATAAGTATGATTTGGGATAGGGCTGGGGAGGGCCGCTGCTCAGGCACATCTCTGTCAAGTAAAGGAGATTCAACTGAGGCAGCACAAGGGAACTCTCATCTGGGGACAACAACTGCAGGGAGAACACATATTTTCAGATGAACATGGGAGGGCAGAAGGCTGCCTAATACTGAAGCACCCCCAAACAACAAACCAAATGCAACAACTAGTACAAGCATTCCTGGGGGAAGGCCTGCAGCAGATGGATTTGCATATGGTGATGTCATCCAAGCAGTGGGTCAAAGTTGGCTTCAACCCTCGTCTGCATATGAAAAGAGAAAAGGGGCGTGCAGGGCATGGCGGCCTTTTGCGGCGCTTGGATGACCCCTAGTTCGCATTAAACACCTCCACCCTACTTCGGTGTGGGGCTCATGTTGGCTATGCCCCAGCCCCTGAAGCATTCAAGCTGATTACTTGCAGCAGCTGGGCACTGTAATAGCTCCAGAGCTGCTCTGTAAGGCAAGTAAAAGGGTGTGGGCCCTGCAGCACTACCTGTAGTTCGCATTGTGCGTTGGAAGGCACAAAGTAAGCAGATGGGAGAAGTCAAGATAGTGCGCAAGGGCATAGAAGGGAGCGGCTCAAGAAAAGAGAAGTGGAAACAGACAGCAAACTAGGCTGGAGAAAGACCTGAGACAAAGAGATCTGAATTATACGAGAGCCGACCAGAGGAAACACAAATTATGCAGTCAAGTTTCCCACATTTGGGGAAATCGCAGGAGCAGCACACCCAGAGTGCAATGGGTGAGCCTTGCCCTGGGAGAAGCACCTTCCTGATCATAGTATCTCACCTGGCAGGTAAGTAGGAGTTGGGCTAGAGCTGGGGAGGGTCGCTGCTCGGGCACCCCCCTGTCAAGTGAAGGAGATCCAACTGAGGCAGCACAAGGGAACTCTCGAAAGAAGAACAAGGCTAGAGGAAGATCTGAGACAAAGAAATCTGACTTTTACCAGAGCTGAGCAGAGGAAAGCACAAACACAGTCCCCCACTACCACAAATAATGCAGTCGAGTTTCCCACATTTGGGGAAATCACAGGGGTCAGCATACCCAGAATGCAATGAATGAACCTCACCCTGGGAGAACAATCTTCATGACCATGGTATCTCCTATGCAAAATAAGTATGATTTGGGATAGGGCTGGGGAGGGCCGCTGCTCAGGCACATCTCTGTCAAGTAAAGGAGATTCAACTGAGGCAGCACAAGGGAACTCTCATCTGGGGACAACAACTGCAGGGAGAACACATATTTTCAGATGAACATGGGAGGGCAGAAGGCTGCCTAATACTGAAGCACCCCCAAACAACAAACCAAAGGCAACAACTAGTGCAAGCATTCCTGGGGGAAGGCCTGCAGCATATTGATTTGCATATGGTAATGCCATCCAAGCAGTGGGTCAAAGTTGGCTTCAACCCTCGTCTGCATATGAAAAGAGAAAAGGGGCGTGCAGGGCATGGCGGCCTTTTGCGGCGCTTGGGTGACCCTTAGTTCGCATTAAACACCCCCACCCTCCTTCGGTGTGGGGCTCATGTTGGCAATGCCCCAGCCCCTGAAGCATTCAAGCTGATTTCTTGCAGCAGCTGGGCACTGTAACAGCTCCAGAGCTGCTCTGTGAGGCAAGTAAAAGGGTGTGGGCCCTGCAGCACTACCTGTAGTTTGCATTGTGCGTTGGAAGGCACAAAGTAAGCAGACGGGAGAAGTCAGGATAGTGCGCAAGGGCATAGAAGGGAGCGGCTCAAGAAAAGAGAAGTGGAAACAGACAGCAAACTAGGCTGGAGAGAGACCTGAGACAAAGAGATCTGAATTATACGAGAGCCGACCAGGGGAAACACAAATTATGCAGTCAAGTTTCCCACATTTGGGGAAATCACAGGGGCAGCACACCCAGAGTGCAATGGGTGAGCCTTGCCCTGGGAGAAGCACCTTCATGATCATAGTATCTCACCTGGCAGGTAAGTAGGAGTTGGGCTAGAGCTGCGAAGGGTCGCTGCTCGGGTACCCCCCTGTCAAGTGAAGGAGATCCAACTGAGGCAGCACAAGGGAACTCTCGAAAGAGGAACAAGGCTAGAGGAAGATCTGAGACAAAGAAATCTGATTTTTACCAGAGTTGACCAGAAGAAAGCACAAACACAGTCCCCCACTACCACAAATAATGCAGTTGAGTTTCCCACATTTGGGGAAATCACAGGGGTCAGCATACCCAGAATGCAATGAATGAACCTCACCCTGGGAGAACAATCTTCATGACCATGGTATCTCCTATGCAAAATAAGTATGATTTGGGATAGGGCTGGGGAGGGCCGCTGCTCAGGCACATCTCTGTCAAGTAAAGGAGATTCAACTGAGGCAGCACAAGGGAACTCTCATCTGGGGACAACAACTGCAGGGAGAACACATATTTTCAGATGAACATGGGAGGGCAGAAGGCTGCCTAATACTGAAGCACCCCCAAACAACAAACCAAATGCAACAACTAGTGCAAGCATTCCTGGGGGAAGGCCTGCAGCAGATGGATTTGCATATGGTGATGTCATCCAAGCAGTGGGTCAAAGTTGGCTTCAACCCTCGTCTGCATATGAAAAAAAAAAGGGATGTGCAGGGCATGGCGTCCTTTTGTGGCGCTTGGATGACCCCTAATTCGCATTAAACATCTCCACCCTCCTTCGGTGTGGGGCTCATGTTGGCTATGCCCCAGCCCCTGAAGCATTCAAGATGATTTCTTGCAGCAGCTGGGCACTGTAACAGCTCCAGAGCTGCTCTGTAAAGCATGTAAAAGGGTGTGGGCCCTGCAGCACTACCTGTAGTATGCATTGTGCGTTGGAAGGCACAAAGTAAGCAGACGGGAGAGGTCAGGATAGTGCGCAAGGGCATAGAAGGGAGCGGCTCAAGAAAAGAGAAGTGGAAACAGACAGCAAACTAGGCTGGAGAAAGACCTGAGACAAAGAGATCTGAATTATATGAGAGCCGACCAGAGGAAACACAAATTATGCAGTCAAGTGTCCCACATTTGGGGAAATCGCAGGAGCAGCACACCCAAAGTGCAATGGGTGAGCCTTGCCCTGGGAGAAGCACCTTCCTGATCATAGTATCTCACCTGGCAGGTAAATAGGAGTTGGGCTAGAGCTGGGGAGGGTCGCTGCTCGTGCACCCCCCTGTCAAGTGAAGGAGATCCAACTGAGGCAGCACAAGGAAACTCTCGAAAGAAGAACAAGGCTAGAGGAAGATCTGAGACAAAGAAATCTGACTTTTACCAGAGCTGACCAGAGGAAAGCACAAACACAGTCCCCCACTACCTCAAATAATGCAGTTGAGTTTCCCACATTTGGGGAAATCACAGGGGTCAGCATACCCAGAATGCAATTAATGAACCTCACCCTGGGAGAACAATCTTCATGACCATGGTATCTCCTATGCAAAATAAGTATGATTTGGGATAGGGCTGGGGAGGGCCGCTGCTCAGGCACATCTCTGTCAAGTAAAGGAGATTCAACTGAGGCAGCACAAGGGAACTCTCATCTGGGGACAACAACTGCAGGGAGAACACATATTTTCAGATGAACATGGGAGGGCAGAAGGCTGCCTAATACTGAAGCACCCCCAAACAACAAACCAAATGCAACAACTAGTGCAAGCATTCCTGGGGGAAGGCCTGCAGCAGATTGATTTGCATATGGTAATGCCATCCAAGCAGTGGGTCAAAGTTGGCTTCAACCCTCGTCTGCATATCAAAAAAGAGAAAAGGGGCGTGCAGGGCATGGCGGCCTTTTGCGGCGCTTGGATGACCCCTAGTTCGCATTAAACACCTCCACCCTCCTTCGGTGTGGGGCTCATGTTGGCTATGCCCCAGCCCCTGAAGCATTCAAGCTGATTTCTTGCAGCAGCTGGGCACTGTAACAGCTCCAGAGCTGCTCTGTAAGGCAAGTAAAAGGGTGTGGGCCCTGCAGCACTACCTGTAGTTTGCATTGTGCATTGGAAGGCACAAAGTAAGCAGACGGGAGAAGTCAGGATAGTGCACAAGGGCATAGAAGGGAGCGGCTCAAGAAAAGAGAAGGGGAAACAGACAGCAAACTAGGCTGGAGAGAGACCTGAGACAAAGAGATCTGAATTATACGAGAGCCGACCAGGGGAAACACAAATTATGCAGTCAAGTGTCCCACATTTGGGGAAATTGCAGGTGTAGCACACCCAGAGTGCAATGGGTGAGCCTTGCCCTGGGAGAAGCACCTTCATGATCATAGTATCTCACCTGGCAGGTAAGTAGGAGTTGGGCTAGAGCTGGGGAGGGTCGATGCTCGGGCACCCCCCTGTCAAGTGAAGGAGATCCAACTGAGGCAGCACAAGGGAACTCTTGAAAGAGGAACAAGGCTAGAGGAAGATCTGAGACAAAGAAATCTGACTTTTACCAGAGCTGACCAGAGGAAAGCACAAACACAGTCCCCCTCTACCACAAATAATGCAGTCGAGTTTCCCACATTTGGGGAAATCACAGGGGTCAGCATACCCAGAATGCAATGAATGAACCTCACCCTGGGAGAACAATCTTCATGACCATGGTATCTCCTATGCAAAATAAGTATGATTTGGGATAGGGCTGGGGAGGGCCGCTGCTCAGGCACATCTCTGTCAAGTAAAGGAGATTCAACTGAGGCAGCACAAGGGAACTCTCATCTGGGGACAACAACTGCAGGGAGAACACATATTTTCAGATGAACATGGGAGGGCAGAAGGCTGCCTAATACTGAAGCACCCCCAAACAACAAACCAAATGCAACAACTAGTACAAGCATTCCTGGGGGAAGGCCTGCAGCAGATGGATTTGCATATGGTGATGTCATCCAAGCAGTGGGTCAAAGTTGGCTTCAACCCTCATCTGCATATGAAAAGAGAAAAGGGGCGTGCAGGGCATGGCGGCCTTTTGCGGCGCTTGGATGACCCCTAGTTCGCATTAAACACCTCCACCCTCATTCGGTGTGGGGCTCATGTTGGCTATGCCCCAGCCCCTGAAGCATTCAAGCTGATTTCTTGCAGCAGCTGGACACTGTAACAGCTCCAGAGCTGCTCTGTAAGGCAAGTAAAAGGGTGTGGGCCCTGCAGCACTACCTGTAGTTCGCATTGTGCGTTGGAAGGCACAAAGTAAGCAGACGGGAGAAGTCAGGATAGTGCGCAAGGGCATAGAAGGGAGCGGCTCAAGAAAAGAGAAGTGGAAACAGACAGCAAACTAGGCTGGAGAGAGACCTGAGACAAAGAGATCTGAATTATATGAGAGCCGACCAGGGGAAACACAAATTATGCAGTCAAGTTTCCCACATTTCGGGAAATCAAAGGGGCAGCACACCCAGAGTGCAATGGGTGAGCCTTGCCCTGGGAGAAGCACCTACATGATCATAGTATCTCACCTGGCAGGTAAGTAGGAGTTGGGCTAGAGCTGGGGAGGGTCGCTGCTCGGGCACCCCCCTGTCAAGTTAAGGAGATCCAACTGAGGCAGCACAAGGGAACTCTCGAAAGAAGAACAAGGCTAGAGGAAGATCTGAGACAAAGAAATCTGACTTTTACCAGAGCTGACCAGAGGAAAGCACAAACACAGTCCCCCACTACCACAAATAATGCAGTCGAGTTTCCCACATTTGGGGAAATCACAGGGGTCCTCATACCCAGAATGCAATGAATGAACCTCACCCTGGGAGAACAATCTTCATGACCATGATATCTCCTATGCAAAATAAGTATGATTTGGGATAGGGCTGGGGAGGGCCGCTGCTCAGGCACATCTCTGTCAAGTAAAGGCGATTCAACTGAGGCAGCACAAGGGAACTCTCATCTGGGGACAACAACTGCAGGGAGAACACATATTTTCAGATGAACATGGGAGGGCAGAAGGCTGCCTAATACTGAAGCACCCCCAAACAACAAACCAAATGCAACAACTAGTGTAAGCATTCCTGGGGGAAGGCCTGCAGCAGATGGATTTGCATATGGTGATGTCATCCAAGCAGTGGGTCAAAGTTGGCTTCAACCCTCGTCTGCATATGAAAAGAAAAAAGGGATGTGCAGGGCATGGCGTCCTTTTGTGGCGCTTGGATGACCCTTAATTCGCATTAAACATCTCCACCCTCCTTCGGTGTGGGGCTCATGTTGGCTATGCCCCAGCCCCTGAAGCATTCAAGATGATTTCTTGCAGCAGCTGGGCACTGTAACAGCTCCAGAGCTGTTCTGTAAAGCATGTAAAAGGGTGTGGGCCCTGCAGCACTACCTGTAGTATGCATTGTGCGTTGGAAGGCACAAAGTAAGCAGACGGGAGAGGTCAGGATAGTGCGCAAGGGCATAGAAGGGAGCGGCTCAAGAAAAGAGAAGTGGAAACAGACAGCAAACTAGGCTGGAGAAAGACCTGAGACAAAGAGATCTGAATTATACGAGAGCCGACCAGAGGAAACACAAATTATGCAGTCAAGTTTCCCACATTTGGGGAAATCGCAGGAGCAGCACACCCAGAGTGCAATGGGTGAGCCTTGCCCTGGGAGAAGCACCTTCCTGATCATAGTATCTCACCTGGCAGGTAAGTAGGAGTTGGGCTAGAGCTGGGGAGGGTCGCTGCTCGGGCACCCCCCTGTCAAGTGAAGGAGATCCAACTGAGGCAGCACAAGGGAACTCTCGAAAGAAGAACAAGGCTTGAGGAAGATCTGAGACAAAGAAATCTGACTTTTACCAGAGCTGAGCAGAGGAAAGCACAAACACAGTCCCCCACTACCACAAATAATGCAGTCGAGTTTCCCACATTTGGGGAAATCACAGGGGTCAGCATACCCAGAATGCAATGAATGAACCTCACCCTGGGAGAACAATCTTCATGACCATGGTATCTCCTATGCAAAATAAGTATGATTTGGGATAGGGCTGGGGAGGGCCGCTGCTCAGGCACATCTCTGTCAAGTAAAGGAGATTCAACTGAGGCAGCACAAGGGAACTCTCATCTGGGGACAACAACTGCAGGGAGAACACATATTTTCAGATGAACATGGGAGGGCAGAAGGCTGCCTAATACCGAAGCACCCCCAAACAACAAACCAAATGCAACAACTAGTGCAAGCATTCCTGGGGGAAGGCCTGCAGCAGATTGATTTGCATATGGTAATGCCATCCAAGCAGTGGGTCAAAGTTGGCTTCAACCCTCGTCTGCATATGAAAAGAGAAAAGGGGCGTGCAGGGCATGGCGGCCTTTTGCGGCGCTTGGGTGACCCTTAGTTCGCATTAAACACCTCCACCCTCCTTCGGTGTGGGGCTCATGTTGGCAATGCCCCAGCCCCTGAAGCATTCAAGCTGATTTCTTGCAGCAGCTGGGTACTGTAACAGCTCCAGAGCTGCTCTGTGAGG
Organism: Pseudophryne corroboree; assembly: GCF_028390025.1. Lineage (NCBI taxonomy): Eukaryota > Metazoa > Chordata > Amphibia > Anura > Myobatrachidae > Pseudophryne > Pseudophryne corroboree. The sequence goes on along the minus strand of NW_026970393.1, from coordinate 270,921 downwards.
CAAGTAAAAGGGTGTGGGCCCTGCAGCACTACCTGTAGTTTGCATTGTGTGTTGGAAGGCACAAAGTAAGCAGACGGGAGAAGTCAGGATAGTGCGCAAGGGCATAGAAGGGAGCGGCTCAAGAAAAGAGAAGTGGAAACAGACAGCAAACTAGGCTGGAGAGAGACCTGAGACAAAGAGATCTGAATTATACGAGAGACGACCAGGGTAAACACAAATTATGCAGTCAAGTTTCCCACATTTGGGGAAATCACAGGGGCAGCACACCCAGAGTGCAATGGGTGAGCCTTGCCCTGGGAGAAGCACCTACATGATCATAGTATCTCACCTGGCAGGTAAGTAGGAGTTGGGCTAGAGCTGGGGAGGGTCGCTGCTCGGGTACCCCCCTGTCAAGTGAAGGAGATCCAACTGAGGCAGCACAAGGGAACTCTCGAAAGAGGAACAAGGCTAGAGGAAGATCTGAGACAAAGAAATCTGATTTTTACCAGAGTTGACCAGAAGAAAGCACAAACACAGTCCCCCACTACCACAAATAATGCTGTCGAGTTTCCCACATTTGGGGAAATCACAGGGGTCAGCATACCCAGAATGCAATGAATGAACCTCACCCTGGGAGAACAATCTTCATGACCATGGTATCTCCTATGCAAAATAAGTATGATTTGGGATAGGGCTGGGGAGGGCCGCTGCTCAGGCACATCTCTGTCAAGTAAAGAAGATTCAACTGAGGCAGCACAAGGGAACTCTCATCTGGGGACAACAACTGCAGGGAGAACACATATTTTCAGATGAACATGGGAGGGCAGAAGGCTGCCTAATACTGAAGCACCCCCAAACAACAAACCAAATGCAACAACTAGTGCAAGCATTCCTGGGGGAAGGCCTGCAGCAGATGGATTTGCATATGGTGATGTCATCCAAGCAGTGGGTCAAAGTTGGCTTCAACCCTCGTCTGCATATGAAAAGAAAAAAGGGATGTGCAGGGCATGGTGTCCTTTTGTGGCGCTTGGATGACCCCTCCTTCGGTGTGGGGCTCATGTTGGCTATGCCCCAGCCCCTGAAGCATTCAAGATGATTTCTTGCAGCAGCTGGGCACTGTAACAGCTCCAGAGTTGCTCTGTAAAGCATGTAAAAGGGTGTGGGCCCTGCAGCACTACCTGTAGTATGCATTGTGCGTTGGAAGGCACAAAGTAAGCAGACGGGAGAGGTCAGGATAGTGCGCAACTGCATAGAAGGGAGCGGCTTAAGAAAAGAGAAGTGGAAACAGACAGCAAACTAGGCTGGAGAAAGACCTGAGACAAAGAGATCTGAATTATATGAGAGCCGACCAGAGGAAACACAAATTATGCAGTCAAGTGTCCCACATTTGGGGAAATCGCAGGAGCAGCACACCCAGAGTGCAATGGATGAGCCTTGCCCTGGGAGAAGCACCTTCCTGATCATAGTATCTCACCTGGCAGGTAAATAGGAGTTGGGCTAGAGCTGGGGAGGGTCGCTGCTCGTGCACCCCCCTGTCAAGTGAAGGAGATCCAACTGAGGCAGCACAAGGGAACTCTCGAAAGAAGAACAAGGCTAGAGGAAGATCTGAGACAAAGAAATCTGACTTTTACCAGAGCTGACCAGAGGAAAGCACAAACACAGTCCCCCACTACCACAAATAATGCAGTCGAGTTTCCCACATTTGGGGAAATCACAGGGGTCAGCATACCCAGAATGCAATGAATGAACCTCACCCTGGGAGAACAATCTTCATGACCATGGTATCTCCTATGCAAAATAAGTATGATTTGGGATAGGGCTGGGGAGGGCCGCTGCTCAGGCACATCTCTGTCAAGTAAAGGAGATTCAACTGAGGCAGCACAAGGGAACTCTCATCTGGGGACAACAACTGCAGGGAGAACACATATTTTCAGATGAACATGGGAGGGCAGAAGGCTGCCTAATACTGAAGCACCCCCAAACAACAAACCAAATGCAACAACTAGTGCAAGCATTCCTGGGGGAAGGCCTGCAGCAGATTGATTTGCATATGGTAATGCCATCCAAGCAGTGGGTCAAAGTTGGCTTCAACCCTCGTCTGCATATGAAAAGAGAAAAGGAGCGTGCAGGGCATGGCGGCCTTTTGCGGCGCTTGGATGACCCTTAGTTCGCATTAAACACCTCCACCCTCCTTCGGTGTGGGGCTCATGTTGGCTATGCCCCAGCCCCTGAAGCATTCAAGCTGATTTCTTGCAGCAGCTGGGCACTGTAACAGCTCCAGAGCTGCTCTGTAAGGCAAGTAAAAGGGTGTGGGCCCTGCAGCACTACCTGTAGTTTGCATTGTGCATTGTAAGGCACAAAGTAAGCAGACGGGAGAAGTCAGGATAGTGCGCAAGGGCATAGAAGGGAGCGGCTCAAGAAAAGAGAAGTGGAAATAGACAGCAAACTAGGCTGGAGAGAGACCTGAGACAAAGAGATCTGAATTATACGAGAGCCGACAAGGGGAAACACAAATTATGCAGTCAAGTGTCCCACATTTGGGGAAATTGCAGGAGCAGCACACCCAGAGTGCAATGGGTGAGCCTTGCCCTGGGAGAAGCACCTTCATGATCATAGTATCTCACCTGGCAGGTAAATAGGAGTTGGGCTAGAGCTGGGGAGGGTCGCTGCTCGGGCACCCCCCTGTCAAGTGAAGGAGATCCAACTGAGGCAGCACAAGGGAACTTTCGAAAGACGAACAAGGCTAGAGGAAGATCTGAGACAAAGAAATCTGACTTTTACCAGAGCTGACCAGAGGAAAGCACAAACACAGTCCCCCTCTACCACAAATAATGCAGTCGAGTTTCCCACATTTGGGGAAATCACAGGGGTCAGCATACCCAGAATGCAATGAATGAACCTCACCCTGGGAGAACAATCTTCATGACCATGGTATCTCCTATGCAAAATAGGTATGATTTGGGATAGGGCTGGGGAGGGCCGCTGCTCAGGCACATCTCTGTCAAGTAAAGAAGATTCAACTGAGGCAGCACAAGGGAACTCTCATCTGGGGACAACAACTGCAGGGAGAACACATATTTTCAGATGAACATGGGAGGGCAGAAGGCTGCCTAATACTGAAGCACCCCCAAACAACAAACCAAATGCAACAACTAGTGCAAGCATTCCTGGGGGAAGGCCTGCAGCAGATTGATTTGCATATGGTGATGTCATCCAAGCAGTGGGTCAAAGTTGGCTTCAACCCTCGTCTGCATATGAAAAGAAAAAAGGGATGTGCAGGGCATGGTGTCCTTTTGTGGCGCTTGGATGACCCCTCCTTCGGTGTGGGGCTCATGTTGGCTATGCCCCAGCCCCTGAAGCATTCAAGATGATTTCTTGCAGCAGCTGGGCACTGTAACAGCTCCAGAGTTGCTCTGTAAAGCATGTAAAAGGGTGTGGGCCCTGCAGCACTACCTGTAGTATGCATTGTGCGTTGGAAGGCACAAAGTAAGCAGACGGGAGAGGTCAGGATAGTGCGCAACTGCATAGAAGGGAGCGGCTTAAGAAAAGAGAAGTGGAAACAGACAGCAAACTAGGCTGGAGAAAGACCTGAGACAAAGAGATCTGAATTATATGAGAGCCGACCAGAGGAAACACAAATTATGCAGTCAAGTGTCCCACATTTGGGGAAATCGCAGGAGCAGCACACCCAGAGTGCAATGGATGAGCCTTGCCCTGGGAGAAGCACCTTCCTGATCATAGTATCTCACCTGGCAGGTAAATAGGAGTTGGGCTAGAGCTGGGGAGGGTCGCTGCTCGTGCACCCCCCTGTCAAGTGAAGGAGATCCAACTGAGGCAGCACAAGGGAACTCTCGAAAGAAGAACAAGGCTAGAGGAAGATCTGAGACAAAGAAATCTGACTTTTACCAGAGCTGACCAGAGGAAAGCACAAACACAGTCCCCCACTACCACAAATAATGCAGTCGAGTTTCCCACATTTGGGGAAATCACAGGGGTCAGCATACCCAGAATGCAATGAATGAACCTCACCCTGGGAGAACAATCTTCATGACCATGGTATCTCCTATGCAAAATAAGTATGATTTGGGATAGGGCTGGGGAGGGCCGCTGCTCAGGCACATCTCTGTCAAGTAAAGGAGATTCAACTGAGGCAGCACAAGGGAACTCTCATCTGGGGACAACAACTGCAGGGAGAACACATATTTTCAGATGAACATGGGAGGGCAGAAGGCTGCCTAATACTGAAGCACCCCCAAACAACAAACCAAATGCAACAACTAGTGCAAGCATTCCTGGGGGAAGGCCTGCAGCAGATTGATTTGCATATGGTAATGCCATCCAAGCAGTGGGTCAAAGTTGGCTTCAACCCTCGTCTGCATATGAAAAGAGAAAAGGGGCGTGCAGGGCATGGCGGCCTTTTGCGGCGCTTGGATGACCCTTAGTTCGCATTAAACACCTCCACCCTCATTCGGTGTGGGGCTCATGTTGGCTATGCCCCAGCCCCTGAAGCATTCAAGCTGATTTCTTGCAGCAGCTGGGCACTGTAACAGCTCCAGAGCTGCTCTGTAAGGCAAGTAAAAGGGTGTGGGCCCTGCAGCACTACCTGTAGTTTGCATTGTGCATTGTAAGGCACAAAGTAAGCAGACGGGAGAAGTCAGGATAGTGCGCAAGGGCATAGAAGGGAGCGGCTCAAGAAAAGAGAAGTGGAAATAGACAGCAAACTAGGCTGGAGAGAGACCTGAGACAAAGAGATCTGAATTATACGAGAGCCGACAAGGGGAAACACAAATTATGCAGTCAAGTGTCCCACATTTGGGGAAATTGCAGGAGCAGCACACCCAGAGTGCAATGGGTGAGCCTTGCCCTGGGAGAAGCACCTTCATGATCATAGTATCTCACCTGGCAGGTAAATAGGAGTTGGGCTAGAGCTGGGGAGGGTCGCTGCTCGGGCACCCCCCTGTCAAGTGAAGGAGATCCAACTGAGGCAGCACAAGGGAACTCTCGAAAGAGGAACAAGGCTAGAGGAAGATCTGAGACAAAGAAATCTGACTTTTACCAGAGCTGACCAGAGGAAAGCACAAACACAGTCCCCCTCTACCACAAATAATGCAGTCGAGTTTCCCACATTTGGGGAAATCACAGGGGTCAGCATACCCAGAATGCAATGAATGAACCTCACCCTGGGAGAACAATCTTCATGACCATGGTATCTCCTATGCAAAATAGGTATGATTTGGGATAGGGCTGGGGAGGGCCGCTGCTCAGGCACATCTCTGTCAAGTAAAGGAGATTCAACTGAGGCAGCACAAGGGAACTCTCATCTGGGGACAACAACTGCAGGGAGAACACATATTTTCAGATGAACATGGGAGGGCAGAAGGCTGCCTAATACTGAAGCACCCCCAAACAACAAACCAAATGCAACTACTAGTACAAGCATTCCTGGGGGAAGGTCTGCAGAAGACGGATTTGCATACAGTGATGTCATCCAAGCAGTGGGCCAAAGTTGGCTGGAACCCTCATCTGCATATGAAAAGAGAAAAGGGGTATGCAGGGCATGGCGGCCTTTTGCGGCGCTTGGATGACCCTTAGTTCGCATTAAACACCCCCACCCTCCTTCGGTGTGGGGCTCATGTTGGCAATGCCCCAGCCCCTGAAGCATTCCAGCTGATTTCTTGCAGCAGCTGGGCACTGTAACAGCTCCAGAGCTGCTCTGTAAGGCAACTAAAAGGGTGTGGGCCCTGCAGCACTACCTGTAGTTCGCATTGTGCGTTGGAAGGCACAAAGTAAGCAGACAGGAGAAGTCAGGATAGTGCGCAAGGGCATAGAAGGGAGCAGCTCAAGAAAAGAGAAGTGGAAACAGACAGCAAACTAGGCTGGAGAGAGACCTGAGACAAAGAGATCTGAATTATACGAGAGCCGACCAGAGGAAACACAAATTATGCAATCAAGTGTCCCACATTTGGGGAAATCGCAGGAGCAGCACACCCAGAGTGCAATGGGTGAGCCTTGCCCTGGGAGAAGCACCTTCCTGATCATAGTATCTCACCTGGCAGGTAAGTAGGAGTTGGGCTAGAGCTGGGGAGGGTCGCTGCTCGGGCACCCCCCTGTCAAGTGAAGGAGATCCAACTGAGGCAGCACAAGGGAACTCTCGAAAGAAGAACAAGGCTAGAGGAAGATCTGAGACAAAGAAATCTGACTTTTACCAGAGCTGACCAGAGGAAAGCACAAACACAGTCCCCCACTACCACAAATAATGCAGTCGAGTTTCCCACATTTGGGGAAATCACAGGGGTCAGCATACCCAGAATGCAATGAATGAACCTCTCCCTGGGAGAACAATCTTCATGACCATGGTATCTCCTATGCAAAATAAGTATGATTTGGGATATGGCTGGGGAGGGCCGCTGCTCAGGCATATCTCTGTCAAGTAAAGGAGATTCAACTGAGGCAGCACAAGGGAACTCTCATCTGGGGACAACAACTGCAGGGAGAACACATATTTTCAAATGAACATGGAAGGGCAGAAGGCTGCCTAATACTGAAGCACCCCCAAACAACAAACCAAATGCAACAACTAGTACAAGCATTCCTGGGGGAAGGTCTGCAGAAGACGGATTTGCATACAGTGATGTCATCCAAGCAGTGGGCCAAAGTTGGCTGGAACCCTCATCTGCATATGAAAAGAGAAAAGGGGTATGCAGGGCATGGCGGCCTTTTGCGGCGCTTGGATGACCCTTAGTTCGCATTAAACACCCCCACCCTCCTTCGGTGTGGGGCTCATATTGGCAATGCCCCAGCATTCAAGCTGATTTCTTGCAGCAGCTTGGCACTGTAACAGCTCCAGAGCTGCTCTGTAAGGCAAGTAAAAGGTTGTGGGCCCTGCAGCACTACCTGTAGTTTGCATTGTGCATTGGAAGGCACAAAGTAAGCAGACAGGAGTAGAAGTCAGGATAGTGCACAAGGGTATAGAAGGGAGGGGCTCAAAAAAAAAGAAGTGGAAACAGACAGCAAACTAGGCTGGAGAGAGACCTTAGACAAAGAGATCTGAATTATATGAAAGCCGACCAGTGGAAACACAAATTATGCCGTCAAGTTTCCCACATTTGGGGAAATCACAGGGGCAGCACACCCAGAGTGCAATGGATGAGCCTTGCCCTGGGAGAAGCACCTTCATGATCATAGTATCTCACCTGGCAGGTAAGTAGGAGTTGGGCTAGAGCTGGGGAGGGTCGCTGCTCGGGCACCCCCCTGTCAAGTGAAGGAGATCCAACTGAGGCAGCACAAGGGAACTCTCGAAAGAAGAACAAGGCTAGAGGAAGATCTGAGACAAAGAAATCTGACTTTTACCAGAGCTGACCAGAGGAAAGCACAAACACAGTCCCCCACTACCACAAATAATGCAGTCGAGTTTCCCACATTTGGGGAAATCACAGGGGTCAGCATACCCAGAATGCAATGAATGAACCTCACCCTGGGAGAACAATCTTCATGACCATGGTATCTCCTATGCAAAATAAGTATGATTTGGGATAGGGCTGGGGAGGGCTGCTGCTCAGGCACATCTCTGTCAAGTAAAGGAGATTCAACTGAGGCAGCACAAGGGAACTCTCATCTAGGGACAACAACTGCAGGGAGAACACATATTTTCAGATGAACATGGGAGGGCAGAAGGCTGCCTAATACTGAAGCACCCCCAAACAACAAACCAAATGCAACAACTAGTGCAAGCATTCCTGGGGGAAGGCCTGCAGCAGATGGATTTGCATATGGTGATGTCATCCAAGCAGTGGGTCAAAGTTGGCTTCAACCCTCGTCTGCATATGAAAAGAGAAAAGGGGCGTGCAGGGAATGGCGGCCTTTTGCGGCGCTTGGATGACCCCTAGTTCGCATTAAACACCTCCACCCTCCTTCGGTGTGGGGCTCATGTTGGCTATGCCCCAGCCCCTGAAGCATTCAAGCTGATTTCTTGCAGCAGCTGGGCACTGTAACAGCTCCAGAGCTGCTCTGTAAGGCAAGTAAAAGAGTGTGGGCCCTGCAGCACTACCTGTAGTTCGCATTGTGCGTTGGAAGGCACAAAGTAAGCAGACGGGAGAAGTCAGGATAGTGCGCAAGGGCATAGAAGGGAGCGGCTCAAGAAAAGAGAAGTGGAAACAGACAGCAAACTAGGCTGGAGAGAGACCTGAGACAAAGAGATCTGAATTATACGAGAGCCGACCAGAGGAAACACAAATTATGCAGTCAAGTGTCCCACATTTGGGGAAATCGCAGGAGCAGCACACCCAGAGTGCAATGGGTGAGCCTTGCCCTGGGAGAAGCACCTTCCTGATCATAGTATCTCACCTGGCAGGTAAGTAGGAGTTGGGCTAGAGCTGGGGAGGGTCGCTGCTCGGGCACCCCCCTGTCAAGTGAAGGAGATCCAACTGAGGCAGCACAAGGGAACTCTCGAAAGAAGAACAAGGCTAGAGGAAGATCTGAGACAAAGAAATCTGACTTTTACCAGAGCTGACCAGAGGAAAGCACAAACACAGTCCCCCACTACCACAAATAATGCAGTCGAGTTTCCCACATTTGGGGAAATCACAGGGGTCAGCATACCCAGAATGCAATGAATGAACCTCACCCTGGGAGAACAATCTTCATGACCATGGTATCTCCTATGCAAAATAAGTATGATTTGAGATAGGGCTGGGGAGGGCCGCTGCTCAGGCACATCTCTGTCAAGTAAAGGAGATTCAACTGAGGCAGCACAAGGGAACTCTCATCTGGGGACAACAACTGCAGGGAGAACACATATTTTCAGATGAACATGGGAGGGCAGAAGGCTGCCTAATACTGAAGCACCCCCAAACAACAAACCAAATGCAACAACTAGTGCAAGCATTCCTGGGGGAAGGCCTGCAGCAGATTGATTTGCATATGGTAATGCCATCCAAGCAGTGGGTCAAAGTTGGCTTCAACCCTCGTCTGCATATGAAAAGAGAAAAGGGGCGTGCAGGGCATGGCGGCCTTTTGCGGCGCTTGGAAGACCCCTAGTTCGCATTAAACACCTCCACCCTCCTTCGGTGTGGGGCTCATGTTGGCTATGCCCCAGCCCCTGAAGCATTCAAGCTGATTTCTTGCAGCAGCTGGGCACTGTAACAGCCCCAGAGCTGCTCTGTAAGGCAAGTAAAAGGGTGTGGGCCCTGCAGTACTACCTGTAGTTTGCATTGTGCAATGGAAAGCACAAAGTAAGCAGACGGGAGAAGTCAGGATAGTGCGCAAGGGCATAGAAGGGAGCGGCTCAAGAAAAGAGAAGTGGAAACAGACAGCAAACTAGGCTGGAGAGAGACCTGAGACAAAGAGATCTGAATTATACGAGAGCCGACCAGGGGAAACACAAATTATGCAGTCAAGTTTCCCACATTTGGGGAAATCGCAGGAGCAGCACACCCAGAGTGCAATGGGTGAGCCTTGCCCTGGGAGAAGCACCTTCATGATCATAGTATCTCACCTGGCAGGTAAGTAGGAGTTGGGCTAGAGCTGGGGAGGGTTGCTGCTCGGGTACCCCCCTGTCAAGTGAAGGAGATCCAACTGAGGCAGCGCAAGGGAACTCTAGAAAAAAGAACAAGGCTAGAGGAAGATCTGAGACAAAGAAATCTGACTTTTACCAGAGCTGACCAGAGGAAAGCACAAACACAGTCCCCCACTACCACAAATAATGCAGTCGAGTTTCCTACATTTGGGGAAATCATAGGGGTCAGCATACCCAGAATGCAATGAATGAACCTCACCCTGGGAGAACAATCTTCATGACCATGGTATCTCCTATGCAAAATAAGTATGATTTGGGATAGAGCTGGGGAGGGCCGCTGCTCAGGCACATCTCTGTCAAGTAAAGGAGATTCAACTGAGGCAGCACAAGGGAACTCTCATCTGGGGACAACAACTGCAGGGAGAACACATATTTTCAGATGAACATGGGAGGGCAGAAGGCTGCCTAATACTGAAGCACCCCCAAACAACAAACCAAATGCAACAACTAGTGCAAGCATTCTTGGGGGAAGGCCTGCAGCAGATGGATTTGCATATGGTGATGTCATCCAAGCAGTGGGTCAAAGTTGGCTTCAACCCTCGTCTGCATATGAAAAGAGAAAAGGGGCGTGCAGGGCATGGCGGCCTTTTGCGGCGCTTGGATGACCCCTAGTTCGCATTAAACACCTCCACCCTCCTTCGGTGTGGGGCTCATGTTGGCTATGCCCCAGCCCCTTAAGCATTCAAGCTGATTTCTTGCAGCAGCTGGGCACTGTAACAGCTCCAGAGCTGCTCTGTAAGGCAAGTAAAAGGGTCTCTGTGGCGCAATCAGTTAGTATGTACGGCTATTAACCAAAAGGTTGGTGGTTCAATCCCACCCAGGGACCTAATTGACCTTGTTATCAGATTTTGGTGATCTTAAAGTAGACAAGTCAAAATTTCAAACCCCCTGTTATGGTGTAGGGTACCTGGCCTTCTCTGATGTAATCAGAGTTAGATTTGATTCAGTAATTTTATAAAAACATTTAGGAAGCACAATTTAGCAGTGGGTTGCAGAGAAAAAGAAATATGCTGGCAAAAAAATCAAATTGCGTGATTAAACAGCTCTTCATTTTCTGGCTTTATTTTTATGCTAACAAATTTGTTCTCTGAAAAGTGTCCACAAGGCCAAGTCTCTGATTAACACCTTTGTAGGGATGGTTTTTCACCTATTACTAAATTAAACTTGCTTCATTGGAAAGGCAGCAAGATGCATCCTCATTTCAATGTCTACTGAAATAATACAGGTTGACACCAGGAAACATTAACGCCACTGCATCCTTGCTGCTTTCTCATGTGGAAGTCTGTTTAATGTGAAAACAAGGTGATATCTAATTAGCACACAGGTAAGAAATTACGAAAATCTTTATTTAAGGGTGAAGATGTTTCTCACAAAATTGTTGCCCCAATGCATCATTGAAATTCAAGCTGGAAAGATGATTTTAATATATCACTTGTACATTTTGTATTGCTCTTCTGGTGACAATGTAGTTTTTTTTGTCAATTACCATTTTAATAATAGGGTAAAGAAAATTAAGTGGATTTTTGAAAGAAAACTATACTGTCAATATACTATTAAAACAAATTAAAATGGTAAAAGTTATTGTACTTTAAGTAAAAATAAAAGAGCAAAAATATCAATCCCAGTTTTGATTACTTAAATTAACAAAAAAAAGCTCTTCTACTTCTAACTTCTGGTACATAAAAGAATATGTGTAAAAATTAAATGTACAGTACCAAGAAAAGGGTGTTGATAGTTTAAAAACACCTAAAGAATCTGATAATACATGGATGGGAGACTGCTTGGTAGTAACAAAGTCCAATACTGCTTTGCTTCAAAGATCAAATGAGATTGGGCATATCCAGTGTGGTGTGGCTTTAGATAAGCTTTGTGGTTTCTGTTAGAGCTCTTCTACTTCTAACTACTGGTACATTAATGAATATGTATAAGGTTGTAGTTTATCCAATATCCCTTTACTACCTTACCTCCTCCCCTCCCCTCCCCTCCCCTCCTTATAGCTTCCTTTGTTCTCTCCTCCTCGTGTGTGCGTTATTTGTTTTCTCATACGTCCTAGAGGATGCTGGGATCACATTAAGAACCATGGGGTATAGACGGGATCCGCAGGAGACATGGGCACTTTAAGACTTTCAAAGGGTGTGAACTGTCTCCTCCCTCTATGCCCCTCCTCCAGACTCCAGTTTTAGAATTGTGCCCAGTGAGACTGGATGCACTACAGGGGAGCTCTACTGAGTTTCTCTGAAAAGACTTATGTTAGTTTTTCTTATTTTCAGGGAGGCTGCTGGCAACAGTCTCCCTGCTTCGTGGAACTTAGGGGAGAGAAGTATGACCAACTTCTAGTGAGTTCAATGGCTCTGCTTCAGGCTGACAGGACACCATTAGCTCCTGAGGGTGCTGATCGCTGGGTACGCCTAGATGCCCACTCCCGTAGCCTGCCATCACCCCCTTACAGAGCCAGAAGTCAGAAGACAGGCGAGTAGCAGAAGAACAGAAGACTTCTTCTCCAGTGACGGCATTCTGAGGTACCACGCAGCGAGCGGAATGCTGTGCGCCATGCTTCCACACAAACACAGGCACTGCAGGGTGCAGGGCATGTGGGTGGGTGGGGGGGGGCACCGTGGGCAACATAAATTCCTCACAAAAGGCTGGCAAAAGTGGACATTAGTGCCTGGGCACTGTCCTTACCCCGCCAGCGTAATTAATTATTTGTTTCTGAGCGGGACAGAAGCGTGCCATTACAGCGGCGGGGCTTCTTCCTCACCTCACCAGCACATCTATAGAGCGTTACAAGTCTATCACTATAGAGTTTATTATTTCCCAGACTGTGTACTTTTGGCGCTGGGTTGTGAGCTGAAAAATCCTCTCTGTCCCTCTGACAGATTTACTGTAGGTCTATCCCCCATAAGCCGATGTGTCTGTGGGTACTTGGTACATGTGTGTCAACATGTCGGTGGCTGAATGTTTTTCCCAAGAGGAAACTATATTAGGAATGCAGACATATGATGGTGGCCCTGTTGGCACCACCAATAACTGACTGGGTGAAAGTTTCAATAATATCAGAGTGAGGTTGGATAAATCTGTGTCCCAGACACAGACGTAGAGAATAGATGTGATGTTCATGGCTATGCTTCTTTTCCCTCAGGCCCGCAAAAATGTTACTACACACTGATACTGACTCGGATACTGATTCCTATGTCGACCATAATATTTCCTGATTAGATCCAATATTGGCAAGGAGCATTCAGTACATGATTGTGGATATTAAGGACATATTAACATCACTGAGGACCCTGCTGTTCCTGACAAAGGGGTCTATATGTATGTATATATAGATATATAATGAAAGCTGATGTAACGTTCCTCCATCTCTGTTTGAGAAAGTCTGATCCAGCTCGACAAGATGGTTTCAAATCCCCAAAAGGTTTCCGATTGTTTATTCATTTCCTGCTGCGGACAGAATAAAGTGTGAGTCACCCCCTGTTCTGCACGGGGCCCTGTCACAAATCCAGCGGATCATATGCAGGAAGCTACATTATTTCTAGTTATGTAACCACGGGTACATTACTTAGACCTGACATTACATGCGCATGGGTGAGTAGTAGTATTCAAGAATTGGTCGAATACCTTGTCTTCCGATATAGATATCTTGGAGAGATGGGATACTCCTTACGTTGGATCATATCAAGGACACTGCAGCATACTTACGACTGCAAGGGATATAGGACTCTTGAGTTCACGGGCCAATTTCATGGCAGTCTCGGATAGGAGGGCATTGTGGATTCACCAAGGGAATGCTGATGCTGACTCCAAGAAGAAAGGGAGTCTCTTCCCTATGAAGGTGAAGCCTTGTTTGGCAATGGCCTAGTTAATTTGATCTCGGCAGCTCCCGCAGGTAAGTCAACCTTCTTGCCCTATGTTCCCTCTCAACGGATGAAGACGCATCATTGTCTAACGCAGTCATTTTGTCCCAATAGATATGCAAGAAGTTAAGATTCCCCTTTCTTTGCAGGTAGAGGAAGGAGTAGAGGGAAGAGGTCTGTAGCCTCTTCAAGATCGCAGGAGCAGAGATCGTCCTCTGCTTCTGCCAAATCCACTGCATGACGCTGGGGCTCTCTTGCAGGAGCCCACACCAGTGGGGGCACGTCTAAAACACTTCAGTCAGTTCTGGATTAATTTGGACCTGGACTCGTGGGTTTTACAAATAGTGTCACAAGGGTACAAACTGGGGTTTCAAGACGTTCCCCCTCACCGATTGTTCAAATCGGCCTTAGTCAGCAGGGAGAAGGTTTTTATTCAAGCCTCTTCGTGCTCCCGAAGCCGGACGGCTCAGTCAGACCAATCTTAAATCTGAAATCCCTCAATTTCTACCTAAAGAAATTCAATTTCAAGATGGAATCTCTCAGGGTAGGGATCTCCAGTCCGGAGGAAGGAGATTTCATGGTTTTGGTAGACATAAGGATGCCTAATTACATGTTCTCGTTTAGCCACTGCATCAAGCTACCTGAGGTTTGCAATTCAGGATTGTCATTACCAATTTCAGACGTTGCCGTTTGGTCTGTCCACGGCTCCGAGGATTTTCACCAGGGTGATGGTGGAAATGATGGTTCTCCTTCGCAAGCAAGGAGTCACAATTATGCCGTACTTGGATGATCTCCTGATAAAGGCGAGATCCAGGGACCAGTTGGTGCAAAACATCTACTCTCCCTGACAGTTCTTCAACAACATGGTTGGCTCCTAAACTTGCCAAAATCGCAGTTGGTCCCAATGACGCGGTTGTTGTTTCTGGGAGTAATACTGGACACAGAAGAGGCTTTCTTCCAGTGGAAAGGCTATGGAGTTCCAGAGTCTGGTCAAACAAATTCTGAAACCAGCAAGAGTGTTAATCCATCAATGCATTCTGTTGCTGGGGAAGATGGTTGCGGCCTACGAGGCCATTCAGTTTGGCAGGTTCCATGCCAGAGTGTTCCAGTGGGACCTGTTGGACAAGTGGTCCGGATCCCACCTACACATGCACCGGAGGATAATCCTGTCTTCCAAGACCAGAATCTTACTCCATTGGTGGCTGCACAGTTCTCACCTCCTAGAGGGGCGATGGTTCGGGATCCAGGACTGGATCCTAGGGACCATGGATGCAACCCTCCGAGGCTGGGGAGCAGTCACACAGGGGGAAAACATCCAAGGAAGATGGTCAAGTCAGGAAAGTTTTCTCCACATAAATGTTCTGGAGTTAAGGGCCATTTAATAACTGCAGACACAGTAAGCACTGGGACGGGTGCCCAGCATCCTCTACGGACTAAGAGAAAAGGATTTACCGGTAGGTATTAAAATCCTATTTTCTCTAACGTCCTAGAGGATGCTGGGGACTCCGTAAGGACCATGGGGATAGATAGGCTCCGCAGGAGACATGGGTACTTTAAGAAAGACTTTAGTTCTGGGTGTGCACTGGCTCCTCCCTCTACGCCCCTCCTCCAGACCTCAGTTTGATACTGTGCCCAGTGGAGACTGGGTGCTTTTCAGGAGCTCTCCTGAGCTTTCTGACAGAAAGTATTTTGTTAGGTTTTTAATTTTCAGGGAGCACTGCTGGCAACAGACTCCCTCATCGAGGGACTGAGGGGAGAGAAGCAGCCCTACTCTCTGAGTTGCAAGGTCCTGCTTCTTAGGCTACTGGACACCATTAGCTCCAGAGGGATTGGTACGCAGGATCTCACCCTCGCCGTCCGTCCCAGAGCCGCGCCTCCATCCCCCTTGCAGAGCCGGAAGATAGAAGCCGGGTGAGTATGAGAAGAAAAGAAGACTTCAGAGGCGGCAGAAGACTTCATGATCTTCACTGAAGTAACGCACAGCACTGCAGCTGTGCGCCATTGCTCCCATACACCTCACACACTCCGGTCACTGTAAGGGTGCAGGGCGCAGGGGGGGGGGGGGGGCACCCTGGGCAGCAATATAAACCTCTTTTTGGCAAAAATATAACACATATACAGCGGGGCACTGTATATATGTATGAGCCCCCGCCAATTTTACAGTTTAAGCTGGACAGAAGCCTGCCGCCGGGGGTGCGGGGCTTCTCCCTCAGCACTCACCAGCGCCATTTTTTCTTCACAGCACCGCTGAGAGGAAGCTCCCCGGACTCTCCCCTGCTTATACCACGGTAGACAAGAGAGTTGAAAAGAGGGGGGGGGGGGCACATAATTTGGCGCAAATTACATGCTGCAGTACTACTGGGCAAACATTAAGTTACTGTGTATTCCTGGGTTATATAGCGCTGGGGTGTGTGCTGGCATACTCTCTCTCTGTCTCTCCAAAGGGCCTTGTGGGGAAACTGTCTTCAGAAAAAGCATTCCCTGTGTGTCTGGTGTGTCGGTACACATGTGTCGACATGTCTGAGGAAGAAGGCTATATTAGAGAGGAGCAGGAGCAAATGAATGTGGTGTCTCCGCCGACAGCTGATTGGATGGATATGTGGAATGTTTTAAATGCTAGTGTAAACTCATTGCACAAAAGATTAGACAAGGCTGAAGCTTTGGGACAGTCAGGGTCTCAACCCATGCCTGATCCTATGTTGCAGGGACTGTCAGGGTCTCATAAGCGCCCACTATCCCAGATTGTTGACACAGATACAGACACGGATTCTGACTCCAGTGTCGATTACGATGATGCAAAGTTACAGCCAAAATTGGCAAAATCCATTCGATATATGATTATGGCAATAAAAGATGTTTTGCACATCAGAGAGGAACCCCCTGTCCCTGACAAGAGGGTACATATGTACAAGGTGAAAAAGCCTGAGGTAACCTTTGAGGGGGTCACACGAGCTGAACGAGTTATGTGAAAAAGCTTGGGAATCTCCAGATAAAAGACTGCAGATTTCCAAAAGGATTCTTATGGCGTATCCTTTCCCATCAATGGATAGGTTACGATGGGAATCCTCCCCTAGGGTGGACAAAGCATTAACACGCTTATCCAAGAAGGTAGCCCTCCCGTCCCAGTATACGGCTACCCTCAAAGAGTCTGCTGACCGCAAACAGGAGATTACCCAGAAGTCCATTTATACACATTCAGGTACCTTACTCAGACCGGCAATTGCGTCGGCCTGGGTGTGTAGTGCTGTAGCGGCATGGACGGATACCTTATCTGAGGGGATGGATACCCTAGATAAGGATACTATTTTATTGACCCTGGGGCATATAAGAGATGCTGTCCTATATATGTGTGTATGCAAACTACAGGTGGTGCTGCAGGGCTCACACCCTTTTACTTGTCTTGTAGAGCAACTCTGGAGCTGTTTCTGGGTCCAGCTGCTGCAAGAAATCAGCTTGAATGCTTCAGGGGCTGGGGCATGGCCAACATGAGCCCACACTGATGGGGGGTGGGGGTGTATAAAGCGATTTAGGGGTCATCCAAGCGCAACCCCACAAAGGCCGCCATGCCCTGCGTGACCCTTTTCTCTTTTCATATGCAGACGAGGGTTGCAGCCAACTATGCCCACTGCTTGGATGACATCACTATATGCAAATCCATCTGCTGCAGGCCTTCCCCCAGGAATGCTTGCAGTAGTTGTTGCATTTGGTTTGTTGTTTGGGGGTGCTTCAGTATTAGGCAGCCTTCTGCCCTCCCACATTCGTCTGAAAATGTGTTCTCCCTGCAGTTGTTGTTCCCAGATGAGAGTTCCCTTGTGCTTCCTCAGTTGAATCTCCTTAACTTGACAGGGGTGTGCCCGAGCAGCCGCCCTCCACAGCCCTATCCCAACACATACTTATCTTGCATATGAGATCTCCTGATCATGAAGATAGTTCTCACAGGGTGAGTTTCATCCATTACATTTTAAAGTAGGAAGGTACAAATTACATATTCAAATTACATATATGTGCTGGATTCAAATGTTTTCCCCCCTTCCTTTCTCAATTGTGCCCATCAGCAGCTATTCTAATGTTGCTGCCAATGGGTGTGACGCATTCATTTCTTCTGTGGGGTACACTGGACTCCACAAGGATTCACATTGTATATGTACACCAGAGTAGGATCTTGATCTGAGGCACCCACAGGCTCAAAGCTTTTGACTGTTCCCAAGATGCTCAGCGCCCCCTCCTCTATAACCTCGCTTCCATGAACAGGGAGCTCAGTTTGTAGTTGGTGCCTTCAGTAGCAGGCCACTTAACAGGGGGCTGCCTCAGGCAGCCTATTCTTAGCTATTAATTTTGGCAAGAAAAGAATAACTTTTTTTATAAGAATCTACAAGGGCTGCAGCAGGCTAGGTCTAATAGACCTCTTTACTGCAGCTCCATCACTCCCAGTGGCGCAGTATACTCCCGTGCCCCGGTTGCTGGGTCACTGCAGCGGAGGCTCCGGTTTCTTCCTAAGGTCAGTCACACACACACCGCCCTCCGGGATCACGAGGCCGCTGATGGGGGCGGGCCGTGTGCGCACTGGCGTGGACACTGATTACTGGGCAGCCGCTCCACTAGCCACCAGGGACAGTTAAGGAGCACAGCTCTGGGGTTTTTTCTCCTATATTAACCCCATTTTGTACTACCCGCAGTGCATTGTGATAGGTAATGGGGCCTGATTCAGGTTGGATCGCAATCCAACTGCAAAAACTGCTAAGAGCATACGCATCCGCCTGCATTTTCTGTGGCACCCCGCAGATAATGCGATCACCTCTGCCTGTGAATCGGTGAAGGGGGGGGGAGGGGGGTCAACAACACTCCATTTCCAAGTCGGAGATGGAGCGGTGCGGGGGCACGGTTTCAAAATGGGGTCGGCAACGGAGAAACAGGAGGCGTGGTCAGAGCAGCTGCATGACATCACATGGGCCGGACTCTGCCAGTGGAGCCCCAGCGTCATGAGGTAGATTTTGTAGAGGCCGGGGAGGACTTCTGTTCCTGGGAACTAGCTGTGTTGTGCAGCTTTATTCCTCTGCCCCTACCTCTGGCAAGAAAGGACGCACCTCGCACTTTCTTGTTTCTTTGTGACCGAAAGGACTGCATTTGATAATGCGGAGCTTTCTTATGCTGTGAGGGAACATAAGGTAAAAAATTTGATTTTCCAACTGTAGCTGTGCGTGTTAATGCTTTGTCCATCCTACGGGAGGATTTCCATCGTAACCTATCCGTTGATGGAAAAGGATACGCCATAAGAATCCTTTTGGAAATCTGCAGTCTTTTATCTGGAGATTCCCAAGCTTTTTCACATAACTCGTTCAGCTCGTGTGACCCCCTCAAAGGTTACCTCAGGCTTCTTTCCCTTGTACATATTAGAGATGAGCGGGTTCGGTTTCTTTGAATCCGAACCCGCACGAACTTCACTTTTTTTTTCACGGGTCCGAGCGACTCGGATCTTCCCGCCTTGCTCGGTTAACCCGAGCGCGCCCGAACGTCATCATGACGCTGTCGGATTCTCGCGAGACTCGGATTCTATATAAGGAGCCGCGCGTCGCCGCCATTTTCACACGTGCATTGAGATTGATAGGGAGAGGACGTGGCTGGCGTCCTCTCCATTTAGATTAGATTTAGAAGAGAGAGAGAGAGAGAGAGATTGCTGTGATACTGTAGATTAGAAGAGAGTGCAGACAGAGTTTAGTGACTGACGACCACAGTGACCAGTGACCACCAGAGACAGTGCAGTTGTTTGTTTTATTTAATATATCCGTTCTCTGCCTGAAAAAAACGATACACAGTCACACAGTGACTCAGTCTGTGTGCACTGCTCAGCCCAGTGTGCTGCACATCAATGTATTGTATATAAAGCTTATAATTGTGGGGGAGACTGGGGAGCACTGCAGGTTGTTATAGCAGGAGCCAGGAGTACATGATAAATAATATTATATTAAAATTAAACAGTGCACACTTTTGCTGCAGGAGTGCCACTGCCAGTGTGACTAGTGGTGACCAGTGCCTGACCACCAGTATATTAGTAGTATTGTATACTATCTCTTTATCAACCAGTCTATATTAGCAGCAGACACAGTACAGTGCGGTAGTTCACGGCTGTGGCTACCTCTGTGTCGGCACTCGGCAGACAGTCCGTCCATCCATAATTGTATTATAATATATACCACCTAACCGTGGTTTTTTTTTCATTCTTTATACCGTCGTCATACTAGTTGTTACGAGTATACTACTATCTCTTTATCAACCAGTGTACAGTGCGGTAGTTCACGGCTGTGGCTACCTCTGTGTCGGCACTCGGCAGGCAGTCCGTCCAACCATAATTGTATTATATACCACCTAACCGTGGTTTTTTTTTCATTCTTTATACCGTCGTCATACTAGTTGTTACGAGTATACTACTATCTCTTTATCAACCAGTGTACAGTGCGGTAGTTCACGGCTGTGGCTACCTCTGTGTCGGCACTCGGCAGGCAGTCCGTCCATCCATAATTGTATTATAATATATACCACCTAACCGTGGTTTTTTTTTCATTCTTTATACCGTCGTCATACTAGTTGTTACGAGTATACTACTATCTCTTTATCAACCAGTGTACAGTGCGGTAGTTCACGGCTGTGGCTACCTCTGTGTCGGCACTCGGCAGGCAGTCCGTCCAACCATAATTGTATTATAATATATACCACCTAACCGTGGTTTTTTTTTCATTCTTTATACCGTCGTCATACTAGTTGTTACGAGTATACTACTATCTCTTTATCAACCAGTGTACAGTGCGGTAGTTCACGGCTGTGGCTACCTCTGTGTCGGCACTCGGCAGGCAGTCCGTCCAACCATAATTGTATTATATACCACCTAACCGTGGTTTTTTTTTCATTCTTTATACCGTCGTCATACTAGTTGTTACGAGTATACTACTATCTCTTTATCAACCAGTGTACAGTGCGGTAGTTCACGGCTGTGGCTACCTCTGTGTCGGCACTCGGCAGGCAGTCCGTCCAACCATAATTGTATTATAATATATACCACCTAACCGTGGTTTTTTTTTCATTCTTTATACCGTCGTCATACTAGTTGTTACGAGTATACTACTATCTCTTTATCAACCAGTGTACAGTGCGGTAGTTCACGGCTGTGGCTACCTCTGTGTCGGCACTCGGCAGGCAGTCCGTCCATCCATAATTGTATTATAATATATACCACCTAACCGTGGTTTTTTTTTCATTCTTTATACCGTCGTCATACTAGTTGTTACGAGTATACTACTATCTCTTTATCAACCAGTGTACATTGCGGTAGTTCACGGCTGTGGCTACCTCTGTGTCGGCACTCGGCAGGCAGTCCGTCCAACCATAATTGTATTATAATATATACCACCTAACCGTGGTTTTTTTTTCATTCTTTATACCGTCGTCATACTAGTTGTTACGAGTATACTACTATCTCTTTATCAACCAGTGTACAGTGCGGTAGTTCACGGCTGTGGCTACCTCTGTGTCGGCACTCGGCAGGCAGTCCGTCCAACCATAATTGTATTATAATATATACCACCTAACCGTGGTTTTTTTTTCATTCTTTATACCGTCGTCATACTAGTTGTTACGAGTATACTACTATCTCTTTATCAACCAGTGTACAGTGCGGTAGTTCACGGCTGTGGCTACCTCTGTGTCGGCACTCGGCAGGCAGTCCGTCCAACCATAATTGTATTATAATATATACCACCTAACCGTGGTTTTTTTTTCATTCTTTATACCGTCGTCATACTAGTTGTTACGAGTATACTACTATCTCTTTATCAACCAGTGTACAGTGCGGTAGTTCACGGCTGTGGCTACCTCTGTGTCGGCACTCGGCAGGCAGTCCGTCCAACCATAATTGTATTATAATATATACCACCTAACCGTGGTTTTTTTTTCATTCTTTATACCGTCGTCATACTAGTTGTTACGAGTATACTACTATCTCTTTATCAACCAGTGTACAGTGCGGTAGTTCACGGCTGTTGCTACCTCTGTGTCGGCACTCGGCAGGCAGTCCATCCATCCATAATTGTATTATATACCACCTAACCGTGGTTTTTTTATACCACCTAACCGTGGCAGTCCGTCCATAATTGTATACTAGTATCCAATCCATCCATCTCCATTGTTTACCTGAGGTGCCTTTTAGTTCTGCCTATAAAATATGGAGAACAAAAAAGTTGAGGTTCCAAAATTAGGGAAAGATCAAGATCCACTTCCACCTCGTGCTGAAGCTGCTGCCACTAGTCATGGCCGAGACGATGAAATGCCAGCAACGTCGTCTGCCAAGGCCGATGCCCAATGTCATAGTACAGAGCATGTTAAATCCAAAACACCAAATATCAGAAAAAAAAGGACTCCAAAACCTAAAATAAAATTGTCGGAGGAGAAGCGTAAACTTGCCAATATGCCATTTACCACACGGAGTGGCAAGGAACGGCTGAGGCCCTGGCCTATGTTCATGGCTAGTGGTTCAGCTTCACATGAGGATGGAAGCACTCAGCCTCTCGCTAGAAAACTGAAAAGACTCAAGCTGGCAAAAGCACCGCAAAGAACTGTGCGTTCTTTGAAATCCCAAATCCACAAGGAGAGTCCAATTGTGTCGTTTGCGATGCCTGACCTTCCCAACACTGGACGTGAAGAGCATGCGCCTTCCACTATTTGCATGCCCCCTGCAAGTGCTGGAAGGAGCACCCGCAGTCCAGTTCCTGATAGTCAGATTGAAGATGTCAGTGTTGAAGTACACCAGGATGAGGAGGATATGGGTGTTGCTGGCGCTGGGGAGGAAATTGACCAGGAGGATTCTGATGGTGAGGTGGTTTGTTTAAGTCAGGCACCCGGGGAGACACCTGTTGTCCGTGGGAGGAATATGGCCGTTGACATGCCAGGTGAAAATACCAAAAAAATCAGCTCTTCGGTGTGGAGGTATTTCACCAGAAATGCGGACAACAGGTGTCAAGCCGTGTGTTCCCTTTGTCAAGCTGTAATAAGTAGGGGTAAGGACGTTAACCACCTCGGAACATCCTCCCTTATACGTCACCTGCAGCGCATTCATAATAAGTCAGTGACAAGTTCAAAAACTTTGGGTGACAGCGGAAGCAGTCCACTGACCAGTAAATCCCTTCCTCTTGTAACCAAGCTCACGCAAACCACCCCACCAACTCCCTCAGTGTCAATTTCCTCCTTCCCCAGGAATGCCAATAGTCCTGCAGGCCATGTCACTGGCAAGTCTGACGAGTCCTCTCCTGCCTGGGATTCCTCCGATGCATCCTTGCGTGTAACGCCTACTGCTGCTGGCGCTGCTGTTGTTGCCGCTGGGAGTCGATGGTCATCCCAGAGGGGAAGTCGTAAGCCCACTTGTACTACTTCCAGTAAGCAATTGACTGTTCAACAGTCCTTTGCGAGGAAGATGAAATATCACAGCAGTCATCCTACTGCAAAGCGGATAACTGAGTCCTTGACAACTATGTTGGTGTTAGACGTGCGTCCGGTATCCGCCGTTAGTTCACAGGGAACTAGACAATTTATTGAGGCAGTGTGCCCCCGTTACCAAATACCATCTAGGTTCCACTTCTCTAGGCAGGCGATACCGAGAATGTACACGGACGTCAGAAAAAGACTCACCAGTGTCCTAAAAAATGCAGTTGTACCCAATGTCCACTTAACCACGGACATGTGGACAAGTGGAGCAGGGCAGGGTCAGGACTATATGACTGTGACAGCCCACTGGGTAGATGTATGGACTCCCGCCGCAAGAACAGCAGCGGCGGCACCAGTAGCAGCATCTCGCAAATGCCAACTCTTTCCTAGGCAGGCTACGCTTTGTATCACCGCTTTCCAGAATACGCACACAGCTGAAAACCTCTTACGGCAACTGAGGAAGATCATCGCGGAATGGCTTACCCCAATTGGACTCTCCTGTGGATTTGTGGCATCGGACAACGCCAGCAATATTGTGTGTGCATTAAATATGGGCAAATTCCAGCACGTCCCATGTTTTGCACATACCTTGAATTTGGTGGTGCAGAATTTTTTAAAAAACGACAGGGGCGTGCAAGAGATGCTGTCGGTGGCCAGAAAAATTGCGGGACACTTTCGGCGTACAGGCACCACGTACAGAAGACTGGAGCACCACCAAAAACTACTGAACCTGCCCTGCCATCATCTGAAGCAAGAAGTGGTAACGAGGTGGAATTCAACCCTCTATATGCTTCAGAGGTTGGAGGAGCAGCAAAAGGCCATTCAAGCCTATACAATTGAGCACGATATAGGAGATGGAATGCACCTGTCTCAAGTGCAGTGGAGAATGATTTCAACGTTGTGCAAGGTTCTGATGCCCTTTGAACTTGCCACACGTGAAGTCAGTTCAGACACTGCCAGCCTGAGTCAGGTCATTCCCCTCATCAGGCTTTTGCAGAAGAAGCTGGAGGCATTGAAGAAGGAGCTAACACGGAGCGATTCCGCTAGGCATGTGGGACTTGTGGATGCAGCCCTTAATTCGCTTAACAAGGATTCACGGGTGGTCAATCTGTTGAAATCAGAGCACTACATTTTGGCCACCGTGCTCGATCCTAGATTTAAAGCCTACCTTGGATCTCTCTTTCCGGCAGACACAGGTCTGCTGGGGTTGAAAGACCTGCTGGTGACAAAATTGTCAAGTCAAGCGGAACGCGACCTGTCAACATCTCCTCCTTCACATTCTCCCGCAACTGGGGGTGCGAGGAAAAGGCTCAGAATTCCGAGCCCACCCGCTGGCGGTGATGCAGGGCAGTCTGGAGCGACTGCTGATGCTGACATCTGGTCCGGACTGAAGGACCTGACAACGATTACGGACATGTCGTCTACTGTCACTGCATATGATTCTCTCAACATTGATAGAATGGTGGAGGATTATATGAGTGACCGCATCCAAGTAGGCACGTCACACAGTCCGTACTTATACTGGCAGGAAAAAGAGGCAATTTGGAGGCCCTTGCACAAACTGGCTTTATTCTACCTAAGTTGCCCTCCCACAAGTGTGTACTCCGAAAGAGTGTTTAGTGCCGCCGCTCACCTTGTCAGCAATCGGCGTACGAGGTTACATCCAGAAAATGTGGAGAAGATGATGTTCATTAAAATGAATTATAATCAATTCCTCCGCGGAGACATTGACCAGCAGCAATTGCCTCCACAAAGTACACAGGGAGCTGAGATGGTGGATTCCAGTGGGGACGAATTGATAATCTGTGAGGAGGGGGATGTACACGGTGATATATCGGAGGGTGAAGATGAGGTGGACATCTTGCCTCTGTAGAGCCAGTTTGTGCAAGGAGAGATTAATTGCTTCTTTTTTGGGGGGGGTCCAAACCAACCCGTCATATCAGTCACAGTCGTGTGGCAGACCCTGTCACTGAAATGATGGGTTGGTTAAAGTGTGCATGTCCTGTTTTGTTTATACAACATAAGGGTGGGTGGGAGGGCCCAAGGATAATTCCATCTTGCACCTCTTTTTTCTTTTCTTTTTCTTTGCATCATGTGCTGATTGGGGAGGGTTTTTTGGAAGGGACATCCTGCGTGACACTGCAGTGCCACTCCTAGATGGGCCCGGTGTTTGTGTCGGCCACTAGGGTCGCTAATCTTACTCACACAGCTACCTCATTGCGCCTCTTTTTTTCTTTGCGTCATGTGCTGTTTGGGGAGGGTTTTTTGGAAGGGACATCCTGCGTGACACTGCAGTGCCACTCCTAGATGTGCCCGGTGTTTGTGTCGGCCACTAGGGTCGCTAATCTTACTCACACAGCTACCTCATTGCGCCTCTTTTTTTCTTTGCGTCATGTGCTGTTTGGGGAGGGTTTTTTGGAAGGGACATCCTGCGTGACACTGCAGTGCCACTCCTAGATGTGCCCGGTGTTTGTGTCGGCCACTAGGGTCGCTAATCTTACTCACACAGTCAGCTACCTCATTGCGCCTCTTTTTTTCTTTGCGTCATGTGCTGTTTTGGGAGGGTTTTTTGGAAGGGCCATCCTGCGTGACACTGCAGTGCCACTCCTAGATGGGCCCGGTGTTTGTGTCGGCCACTAGGGTCGCTAATCTTACTCACACAGCTACCTCATTGCGCCTCTTTTTTTCTTTGCGTCATGTGCTGTTTGGGGAGGGTTTTTTGGAAGGGACATCCTGCGTGACACTGCAGTGCCACTCCTAGATGGGCCCGGTGTTTGTGTCGGCCACTAGGGTCGCTTATCTTACTCACACAGCGACCTCGGTGCAAATTTTAGGACTAAAAATAATATTGTGAGGTGTGAGGTATTCAGAATAGACTGAAAATGAGTGTAAATTATGGTTTTTGAGGTTAATAATACTTTGGGATCAAAATGACCCCCAAATTCTATGATTTAAGCTGTTTTTTAGTGTTTTTGGAAAAAAACACCCGAATCCAAAACACACCCGAATCCGACAAAAATAATTCGGTGAGGTTTTGCCAAAACGCGTTCGAACCCAAAACACGGCCGCGGAACCGAACCCAAAACCAAAACACAAAACCCGAAAAATTTCAGGCGCTCATATGTACCCTCTTGTCAGGGACAGGGGGTTCCTCTGTGATGTGCAAAACATCTTTTATTGCCATAATCATATATCGAATGGATTTTGCCAGTTTTGGCTGTAACTTTGCATCATCGTAATCGACACTGGAGTCAGAATCCGTGTCGGTATCTGTGTCAACAATCTGGGATAGTGGGCGCTTATGAGACCCTGACAGTCCCTGCAACATAGGATCAGGCATGGGTTGAGTCCCTGACTGTCCCAAAGCTTCAGCCTTGTCTAATCTTTTGTACAATGAGTTTACACTAGCATTTAAAACATTCCACATATCCATCCAATCAGGTGTCAGCGGAGACACCACATTCATTTGCTCCCGCTCCTCTCTAATATAGCCTTCTTCCTCAGACATGTCGACACACGTGTACCGACACACCACACACACAGGGAATACTTTTTCTGAAGACAGTTTCCCCACAAGGCCCTTTGGAGAGACAGAGAGAGAGTATGCCAGCACACTCCCCAGCGCTATATAACCCAGGAATAACACAGTAACTTAATGTTTGTCCAGTAGCGCTGCTGTATGTAATTTGCGCCGAATTATGTGCCCCCCCTCTCTTTTCAACCCTCTTCTCTACCGTGGTATAAGCAGGGGAGAGTCCGGGGAGCTTCCTCTCAGCGGTGCTGAGGAGAAAAAATGGCGCTGGTGAGTGCTGAGGGAGAAGCCCCGCCCCCTCGGCGGCGGGCTTCTGTCCCGCTTAAACTGTAAAATTGGTGGGGGCTCATACATATATACAGTGCCCAGCTGTATATATGTTATATTTTTGCCAAAAAGAGGTTTATATTGCTGCCCAGGGCGCCCCCCCTGCGCCCTGCACCCTTACAGTGACCGGAGTATGTGAGGTGTATGGGAGCAATGGCGCACAGCTGCAGTGCTGTGCGCTACCTCAGTGAAGATCATGAACTCTGTGGAGCCCGTCTATCCCCATGGTCCTTACGGAGTCCCCAGCATCCTCTAGGACGTTAGAAAAACTAGGATTTTAATACCTACCGGTAAATCCTTTTTTCTTAGTCTGTTGAGGATGCTGGGCACCCGTCCCAGTGTGTACTGTGTCTGCAGTTATTAAATGGCCCTTAACTCCAGAACATTTATGTGGAGACAATTTTCCTGACTTGACCATCTTCCTTGGACGTTTTCCCACTGTGTGACTGCTCCCCAGCCTCGGAGGGTTGCATCTGTGGTCCCTAGGATCCAGTCCTGGATCCCGAACCATCGCCCCTCTAGGAGGTGAGAACTGTGCAGCCACCAATGGAGTGAGATTCTGGTCTTGGAAGACAGGATTATCCTCCGGTGCATGTGTAGGTGGGATCCGGACCAATTGTCCAACAGGTCCCACTGGAACACTCTGGCATGGAACCTGCCAAACTGAATGGCCTCGTAGGCCACAACCATCTTCCCCAGCAACTGAATGCATTGATGGATTAACACTCTTGCTGGTTTCAGAATTTGTTTGACCAGACTCTGGATCTCCATAGCCTTTCCACTGGAAGAAAACCTCTTCTGTGTCCAGTATGTGTTATGATTCCAGCACTCTGGTCAGAGAAGATCTTATGGCAAGGACTGGAGCACTGGAACGGAATGCTGGGGAAGGGAGCAGGACAGGAAAATAGCCCCTGGCGCCCTAACTCTGTTGTCTCACCCGTGTTGTCAGAAATCCCCTGCGAGACTATGGTTTCTTGAGCCCTTGGCAGCCGCGTTTGAAGGGCGGATTATGTCTGCCCAACTTCGATGCCCCCCGGTCTTAATGAGAGACAAAGGGAAACCCGAGACAGGGTGATAACAAGAGGCCCTCTAACTAAACAACCAGGCCAGGGGCTAAGCAAACTCAAAACTATAATATGTGCGGAGAAACCGCCAGGAAAAAGGACAACCAAAATATCCACTTGTCCAAGTACACCGCCGAGTACCAGAGCGGAACCCTCCGCAAATGCTCCAAACACAAAATATAAAAGGTAAAGCGGCTGAGCCGCAACACACGGCAGAGCCGCAACTCACGAACACCACTGGATATAAAACGGTGATCAGTCAGGACTCCAGGGAACCAAACGACCTCTTGGGATGAGATGACAACTCCCGAATACCGGACTTCTGCGGACTGGAATGACCGGATACAGCAGGACTGGAAACAGACTCTCAGCAAACAAAGGCAGCATGCAGGAAGCTATTACCGGCATCTGTGAGAAGCCCTGGGAGTGTATTTAACAAGGAGTCCTCCAATCAGCTGCTAAAGGCTGATTAGAATAAATGCCGTGCAGCTGCCTTGCTGCACGGCCAGAGAGCAGGTGAATATCTTAATTTCCTAAAGCCTAGCAACGGGGAACGCGGTCCACCAGTGGCGTCCCCGTTGCTAGGGTCCGTGCGGCTCAGCGCGCCCGGCGTCTAGCGTTGCTAGGGAGCCGGCGGCTGTACGTGCACGGCATCTCTAGTTGCTAGGCGCCGGGCCGCGCAGACCATCAAGCGGACCCCGGCGCCTAACAGTACCCCCCCCTTGAGGAGGGGTCAAGGAACCCCTAAAGCCAGGTTTCTGAGGAAATTCCCGAAAAAATGCCCTCTTGAGCCTCGGGGCATGAAGATCCTTATCCAGGACCCAAGACCTTTCCTCCGGACCATAGCCTTTCCAGTGAACCAGAAAATACAGCCGATCCCGGGACAATTTGGAATCGAGAACCTTCTCTACCAAGAACTCCTGTTGTCCCTGTACATCCACTGGAGATCTACCCTGAGAGATCTTCCGAGGAAATCTACTGGAAGAAACGTATTGTTTCAACAGGGAACAATGAAACGTATTTCCAATCCTGAGAGATCTTGGTAAACGTAACCGAAAGGCAACTGGGTTGACTCTTTTAATAATAAGAAATGGCCCAATAAATTTGGGTCCCAGTCTAGCTGAGGATTGTCGAAGCCTGATGTTGCGAGTCGACAACCACACCCTATCTCCCACCTTAAAAGTGCAAGGACGTCGGAGCCTGTCAGAAAATTTCTTCTCTCGAAAGGCCGCTTTTCTGAGAGCAAGGTGCACCTTTTTCCAAATGGCTCTGAGATGGGAGGTTAAGGTAAGCGAGGAGACTGAGGAATGATGAAAAAAAGAATTAGCTCTGGGGTGAAAACCAAAAACTGAAAAGAATGGAGACTCTTTAGTGGAGGAATGACAAGAATTATTGTAAGCAAATTCAGCCAACGGAAGAAACTCGGACCAATCATTCTGGAGTTTGGCTGAATACAAGCGCAAATATTGTTTCAATGATTGGTTAACTCGTTCGGTTTGCCCGTTGGATTGTGGGTGGTAACCGGATGTTAACGACAATTTCATCTTCAATGAGGCACAAAAACATTTCCAGAATTGTGCGATGAATTGTGGACCCCGATCAGAAACAATATCAGTAGGCAACCCATGAAGCCTGAATACATGGCGGAGAAACAAAACTGCCAACCCTTGGGCAGAAGGCAATCGGGGAAGAGCAATAAAATGAGCCATTTTACTAAAACGGTCCACTACCACCCATATGACTCGGAATCCGGCTGAAAGGGGAAGGTCAACCACAAAATCCATGGAAATATGAGACCACGGCCTGAGAGGAACATTTAAGGGCATAAGTTGCCCGATGGGCAAGGAACGGGGAACCTTATGCTGTGCACAAACCTGACATGAATAAATAAATTCCTTGACGTCTTTAGAAAGACCAGGCCACCATACTGAGCGAGAGACTAACTCCAATGTCTTAGAGACTCCTGGATGCCCTGAAACTTTGTTATCATGGAATTCCGTTAAAACAGTAACTCTCAAAAACTCAGGGACGTAAAGACGACCAGCAGGAGTAATTCTAGGAGCTTGGTGTTGAAGCTGTTTTAACTGGGTAAATAAATCTTGTGTGAGGCCCGCCCAGATGACCGAAGATGGAAGTATGGGGGTAACAGGATTGTTATTGTGAACCGGAAGAAAGCTATGTGACAGGGCATCAGCCTTAGTATTCTTGGAACCAGGCCTGAAAGTGATTATAAATTTGAAACGCGTAAAAAATAATGCCCAACGTGCCTGCCGGGCATTAAGCCGCTTAGCCGATTCAATCTATTGCAGGTTCTTATGGTCAGTCAATACCGAAATAGTATGTTTTGCTCCCTCCAGCCAATGCCTCCACTCCTCGAAAGCCCATTTTACCGCCAGTAACTCCCGATTACCAACGTCATAGTTGGATTCAGCGGAGGAGAATTTCCTGGACATAAAGGCACAAGGATGTAACTCCAGAGACTCCGGATCCTTTTGAGAAAGGATAGCCCCCACTCCAACCTCCGAGGCATCAACCTCCACCACAAAGGGCAATTCCGGATTAGGATGTCTGAGGACTGGAGCCGAGACAAAGGCTTGTTTCAAGGCCCGGAAGGACAACTCCACTTGTCCAATTCTCCTACCCGGCACCGCCAAGTACCAGAGAGGACTTGTGGAAGCGGAACCCTCCGCAAATGCTCCAAACACAAAATATAAAAGGTAAAGCGGCTGAGCCGCAACACACGGCAGAGCCGCAACTCACGAACACCACTGGATATAAAACGGTGATCAGTCAGGACTCCAGGGAACCAAACGACCTCTTGGGATGAGATGACAACTCCCGAATACCGGACTTCTGCGGACTGGAATGACTGGATACAGCAGGACTGGAAACAGACTCTCAGCAAACAAAGGCAGCATGCAGGAAGCTATTACCGGCGTCTGTGAGAAGCCCTGGGAGTGTATTTAACAAGGAGTCCTCCAATCAGCTGCTAAAGGCTGATTAGAATAAATGCCGTGCAGCTGCCTTGCTGCACGGCCAGAGAGCAGGTGAATATCTTAATTTCCTAAAGCCTAGCAACGGGGAACGCGGTCCGCCAGTGGCGTCCCCGTTGCTAGGGTCCGTGCGGCTCAGCGCGCCCGGCGTCTAGCGTTGCTAGGGAGCCGGCGGCTGTACGTGCACGGCGTCTCTAGTTGCTAGGCGCCGGGCCGCGCAGACCATCAAGCGGACCCTGGCGCCTAACAGTATGACTCCCAAAAACAACAACCGCGTCATTGGGACCAACTGCGATTTTGGCAAGTTTAGGAGCCAACCATGTTGTTGAAGAACTGTCAGGGAGAGTGCAATGTTTTGCACCAACTGGTCCCTGGATCTCGCCTTTATCAGGAGATCATCCAAGTACGGGATAATTGTGACTCCTTGCTTGCGAAGGAGAACCATAATTTCCGCCATCACCCTGGTGAAAATCCTCAGAGCCGTGGACAGACCAAACGGCAATGTCTGAAATTGGTAATGACAATCCTGAATTGCAAACCTTAGGTAGCTTGAGGCAGTGGCTAAATGGGAACATGTAAGTAGGCATCCTTTATGTCTAACAAAACCATGAAATCTCCGTCCTCCGGACTGGAGATCACTGCCCTGAGAAATTCCATCTTGAAATTGAATTTCTTTAGGAAGAAATTGAGGGATTTCAGATTTAAGATTGATCTGACTGAGCCGTCCGGCTTCGGGACCACGAAGAGGCTTGAATAAAAACCTTCTCCCTGCTGACTAAGGCCAATTTGAACAATCGGTGAGGGGGAACGTCTTGAAACCCCAGTTTGTACCCTTGGGACACTATTTGTAAAACCCACGAGTCCAGGTCCGAATGAATCCAGAACTGACTGAAGAGTTTTAGACGTGCCCCCACTGGTGTGGGCTCCTGCAAGAAAGCCCCAGTGTCATGCAGTGGATTTGGCAGAAGCAGAGGACAATCTCTGGTCCTGCGATCTTGAAGAGGCTACAGACCTCTTCCTTTTCCTTCCTCTACCTGCAAAGAAAGGGGAATCTAAACTTCTTGCATATCTATTGGGCCAAAATGACTGCGGTAGATAATGATGCGTCTTCATCCGTTGACAGGGAACATAGGGCAAGAAGGTTGACTTACCATTGAAATGAGGATGCATCTTGCTGCCTTTCCAATGAAGCAAGTTTAATTTAGTAATAGGTGAAAAACCATCCTTACAAAGGTGTTAATCAGAGACTTGGCTTTGTGGACACTTTTCAGAGAACAAATTTGTTAGCATAAAAATAAAGCCAGAAAATGAAGAGCTGTTTAATCACTCAATTGGATTTTTCTGCCAGCATATTTTTTTTCTCTGCAACCCACTGCTAAATTGTGCTTCCTAGCTGTTTTTATAAAATCACTGAATCAAATCTAACTCTGATTACATCAGAGAAGGCCAGGTACCCTACACCATAACAGGGGGTTTGAAATTTTGACTTGTCTACTTAAAGTTCACCAAAATCTGATAACAAGGTCAATTAGGTCCCTGGGTGGGATTGAACCACCAACCTTATGGTTAATAGCCGTACATACTAACTGATTGCGCCACAGAGACACTTTGCAAAAGTCCCTACTGACAAAGGCTAATAAGCATTCATCTAAAACGTTTCCTAGAAAAACTTTAAAAAGTCAATAATCTGGAGAGTTTTTGTAAGAAGTTTCTTCCATCAACCAACGAAGAAACACATTGGTACTTTCCCATGATGAGTGAGTGCTTCAGGATCTCTTGCACTTACATGTGCAGCAGAGTACTGCGATGGAAGCATGCTGGGCCCATAACCCAGAGGTAGGCAGATTGAAACTATCCTCTGCTATATGCATTTTTTTTTGTTAATTAAAGTAATCCAAAACTGGGATTGATATTTTGTCTCTTTTATTTTTACTTAAAGTACAATAACTTTTACCATTTTAATTTGTTTTAATAGTATATTGACAGTATTGTTTTCTTTCAAAAATCCACTTCATTTTCTTTACCCTATTATTAAAATGGTAATTGACAAAAACAAACTACATTGTCACCAGAAGAGCAATACAAAATGTACAAGTGATATATTAAAATCATCTTTCCAGCTTGAATTTCAATGATGCATTGGGTCAACAATTTTGTGAGAAACATCTTCACCCTTAAATAAAGATTTTCTTAATTCCTTACCTGTGTGCTAATTAGATATCACCTTGTTTTCACATTAAACAGACTTCCACATGAGAAAGCAGCAAGGATGCAGTGGCGTTAATGTTTCCTGGTGTCAACCTGTATTATTTCAGTAGACATTGAAATGAGGATACATCTTGCTGCCTTTCCAATGAAGCAAGTTTAATTTAGTAATAGGTGAAAAACCATCCCTACAAAGGTGTTAATCAGAGACTTGGCTTTGTGGACACTTTTCAGAGAACAAATTTGTTAGCATAAAAATAAAGCCAGAAAATGAAGAGCTGTTTAATCACTCAATTGGATTTTTCTGCCAGCATATTTCTTTTTCTCTGCAACCCACTGCTAAATTGTGCTTCCTAGATGTTTTTATAAAATCACTGAATCAAATCTAACTCTGATTACATCAGAGAAGGCCAGGTACCCTACACCATAACAGGGGGTTTGAAATTTTGACTTGTCTACTTAAAGATCACCAAAATCTGATAACAAGGTCAATTAGGTCCCTAGGTGGGATTGAACCACCAACCTTTTGGTTAATAGCCGTACATACTAACTGATTGCGCCACAGAGACACTTTGCAAAAGTACATACTGACAAAGGCTAATAAGCATTCATCTAAAACGTTTCCTAGAAAAACTTTAAAAAGTCAATAATCTGGAGAGTTTTTGTAAGATGTTTCTTCCATCAACCAACGAAGAAACACATTGGTACTTTCCCATGATGAGTGAGTGCTTCAGGATCTCTTGCACTTACATGTGCAGCAGAGTACAGCAATGGAAGCATGCTGGGCCCATAACCCAGAGGCAGGCAGATTGAAACTATCTTCTGCTATATGCATTTTTTTTTGTTAATTAAAGTAATCCAAAACTGGGATTGATATTTTGGCTCTTTTATTTTTACTTAAAGTACAACAACTTTTTCCATTTTAATTTGTTTTAATAGTATATTGACAGTATTGTTTTCTTTCAAAAATCCACTTCATTTTCTTTACCCTATTATTAAAATGGTAATTGACAAAAACAAACTACATTGTCACCAGAAGAGCAATACAAAATGTACAAGTGATATATTAAAATCATATTTCCAGCTTGAATTTCAATGATGCATTGGGGCAACGATTTTGTGAGAAACATCTTCACCCTTAAATAAAGATTTTCTTAATTCCTTACCTGTGTGCTAATTAGATATCACCTTGTTTTCATATTAAACAGACTTCCACATGAGAAAGCAGCAAGGATGCAGTGGCGTTAATGTTTCCTGGTGTCAACTTGTATTATTTCAGTAGACATTGAAATGAGGATGCATCTTGCTGCCTTTCCAATGAAGCAAGTTTAATTTAGTAATAGGTGAAAAACCATCCTTACAAAGGTGTTATTCAGAGACTTGGCTTTGTGGACACTTTTCAGAGAACAAATTTGTTAGCATAAAAATAAAGCCAGAAAATGAAGAGCTGTTTAATCACTCAATTGGATTTTTCTGCCAGCATATTTTTTTTCTCTGCAACCCACTGCTAAATTGTGCTTCCTAGCTGTTTTTATAAAATCACTGAATCAAATCTAACTCTGATTACATCAGAGAAGGCCAGGTACCCTACACCGTAACAGGGGGTTTGAAATTTTGACTTGTCTACTTAAAGATCACCAAAATCTGATAACAAGGGAAATTAGGTCCCTGGGTGGGATTGAACCACCAACCTTATGGTTAATAGCCGTACATACTAACTGATTGCACCACAGAGACACTTTGCAAAAGTCCATACTGACAAAGGCTAATAAGCATTCATCTAAAACGTTTCCTAGAAAAACTTTAAAAAGTCAATAATCTGGAGAGTTTTTGTAAGATGTTTCTTCCATCAACCAACGAAGAAACACATTGGTACTTTCCCATGATGAGTGAGTGCTTCAGGATCTCTTGCACTTACATGTGCAGCAGAGTACAGCAATGGAAGCATGCTGGGCCCATAACCCAGAGGTAGGCAGATTGAAACTATCTTCTGCTATATGCATTTTTTTTTGTTAATTAAAGTAATCCAAAACTGGGATTGATATTTTGGCTCTTTTATTTTTACTTAAAGTACAACAACTTTTACCATTTTAATTTGTTTTAATAGTATATTGACAGTATTGTTTTCTTTCAAAAATCCACTTCATTTTCTTTACCCTATTATTAAAATGGTAATTGACAAAAACAAACTACATTGTCACCAGAAGAGCAATACAAAATGTACAAGTGATATATTAAAATCATCTTTCCAGCTTGAATTTCAATGATGCATTGGGGCAACGATTTTGTGAGAAACATCTTCACCCTTAAATAAAGATTTTCTTAATTCCTTACCTGTGTGCTAATTAGATATCACCTTGTTTTCACATTAAACAGACTTCCACATGAGAAAGCAGCAAGGATGCAGTGGCGTTAATGTTTCCTGGTGTCAACCTGTATTATTTCAGTAGACATTGAAATGAGGATGCATCTTGCTGCCTTTCCAATGAAGCAAGTTTAATTTAGTAATAGGTGAAAAACCATCCTTACAAAGGTGTTAATCAGAGACTTGGCTTTGTGGACACTTTTCAGAGAACAAATTTGTTAGCATAAAAATAAAGCCAGAAAATAAAGAGCTGTTTAATTACTCAATTGGATTTTTCTGCCAGCATATTTTTTTTCTCTGCAAACCACTGCTAAATTGTGCTTCCTAGCTGTTTTTATAAAATCACTGAATCAAATCTAACTCTGATTACATCAGAGAAGGCCAGGTACCCTACACCATAACAGGGGGTTTGAAATTTTGACTTGTCTACTTAAAGATCACCAAAATCTGATAACAAGGTCAATTAGGTCTCTGGGTGGGATTGAACCACCAACCTTTTGGTTAATAGCCGTACATACTAACTGATTGTGCCACAGAGACACTTTGCGAAAGTACATACTGACAAAGGCTAATAAGCATTCATCTAAAACGTTTCCTAGAAAAACTTTAAAAAGTCAATAATCTGGAGAGTTTTTGTAAGATGTTTCTTCCATCAACCAACGAAGAAACACATTGGTACTTTCCCATGATGAGTGAGTGCTTCAGGATCTCTTGCACTTACATGTGCAGCAGAGTACAGCAATGGAAGCATGCTGGGCCCATAACCCAGAGGTAGGCAGATTGAAACTATCTTCTGCTATATGCATTTTTTTTTGTTAATTAAAGTAATCCAAAACTGGGATTGATATTTTGGCTCTTTTATTTTTACTTAAAGTACAACAACTTTTACCATTTTAATTTGTTTTAATAGTATATTGACAGTATTGTTTTCTTTCAAAAATCCACTTCATTTTCTTTACCCTATTATTAAAATGGTAATTGACAAAAACAAACTACATTGTCACCAGAAGAGCAATACAAAATGTACAAGTGATATATTAAAATCATCTTTCCAGCTTGAATTTCAATGATGCATTGGGGCAACGATTTTGTGAGAAACATCTTCACCCTTAAATAAAGATTTTCTTAATTCCTTACCTGTGTGCTAATTAGATATCACCTTGTTTTCACATTAAACAGACTTCCACATGAGAAAGCAGCAAGGATGCAGTGGCGTTAATGTTTCCTGGTGTCAACCTGTATTATTTCAGTAGACATTGAAATGAGGATGCATCTTGCTGCCTTTCCAATGAAGCAAGTTTAATTTAGTAATAGGTGAAAAACCATCCTTACAAAGGTGTTAATCAGAGACTTGGCTTTGTGGACACTTTTCAGAGAACAAATTTGTTAGCATAAAAATAAAGCCAGAAAATAAAGAGCTGTTTAATTACTCAATTGGATTTTTCTGCCAGCATATTTTTTTTCTCTGCAAACCACTGCTAAATTGTGCTTCCTAGCTGTTTTTATAAAATCACTGAATCAAATCTAACTCTGATTACATCAGAGAAGGCCAGGTACCCTACACCATAACAGGGGGTTTGAAATTTTGACTTGTCTACTTAAAGATCACCAAAATCTGATAACAAGGTCAATTAGGTCTCTGGGTGGGATTGAACCACCAACCTTTTGGTTAATAGCCGTACATACTAACTGATTGTGCCACAGAGACACTTTGCGAAAGTACATACTGACAAAGGCTAATAAGCATTCATCTAAAACGTTTCCTAGAAAAACTTTAAAAAGTCAATAATCTGGAGAGTTTTTGTAAGATGTTTCTTCCATCAACCAACGAAGAAACACATTGGTACTTTCCCATGATGAGTGAGTGCTTCAGGATCTCTTGCACTTACATGTGCAGCAGAGTACAGCAATGGAAGCATGCTGGGCCCATAACCCAGAGGTAGGCAGATTGAAACTATCTTCTGCTATATGCATTTTTTTTTGTTAATTAAAGTAATCCAAAACTGGGATTGATATTTTGGCTCTTTTATTTTTACTTAAAGTACAACAACTTTTACCATTTTAATTTGTTTTAATAGTATATTGACAGTATTGTTTTCTTTCAAAAATCCACTTCATTTTCTTTACCCTATTATTAAAATGGTAATTGACAAAAACAAACTACATTGTCACCAGAAGAGCAATACAAAATGTACAAGTGATATATTAAAATCATATTTCCAGCTTGAATTTCAATGATGCATTGGGGCAACGATTTTGTGAGAAACATCTTCACCCTTAAATAAAGATTTTCTTAATTCCTTACCTGTGTGCTAATTAGATATCACCTTGTTTTCATATTAAACAGACTTCCACATGAGAAAGCAGCAAGGATGCAGTGGCGTTAATGTTTCCTGGTGTCAACTTGTATTATTTCAGTAGACATTGAAATAAGGATGCATCTTGCTGCCTTTCCAATGAAGCAAGTTTAATTTAGTAATAGGTGAAAAACCATCCTTACAAAGGTGTTATTCAGAGACTTGGCTTTGTGGACACTTTTCAGAGAACAAATTTGTTAGCATAAAAATAAAGCCAGAAAATGAAGAGCTGTTTAATCACTCAATTGGATTTTTCTGCCAGCATATTTTTTTTCTCTGCAACCCACTGCTAAATTGTGCTTCCTAGCTGTTTTTATAAAATCACTGAATCAAATCTAACTCTGATTACATCAGAGAAGGCCAGGTACTCTACACCGTAACAGGGGGTTTGAAATTTTGACTTGTCTACTTAAAGATCACCAAAATCTGATAACAAGGTCAATTAGGTCTCTGGGTGGGATTGAACCACCAACATTTTGGTTAATAGCCGTACATACTAACTGATTGTGCCACAGAGACACTTTGCGAAAGTACATACTGACAAAGGCTAATAAGCATTCATCTAAAACGTTTCCTAGAAAAACTTTAAAAAGTCAATAATCTGGAGAGTTTTTGTAAGATGTTTCTTCCATCAACCAACGAAGAAACACATTGGTACTTTCCCATGATGAGTGAGTGCTTCAGGATCTCTTGCACTTACATGTGCAGCAGAGAACAGCAATGGAAGCATGCTGGGCCCATAACCCAGAGGTAGGCAGATTGAAACTATCTTCTGCTATATGCATTTTTTTTTGTTAATTAAAGTAATCCAAAACTGGGATTGATATTTTGGCTGTTTTATTTTTACTTAAAGTACAACAACTTTTACCATTTTAATTTGTTTTAATAGTATATTGACAGTATTGTTTTCTTTCAAAAATCCACTTCATTTTCTTTACCCTATTATTAAAATGGTAATTGACAAAAACAAACTACATTGTCACCAGAAGAGCAATACAAAATGTACAAGTGATATATTAAAATCATATTTCCAGCTTGAATTTCAATGATGCATTGGGGCAACGATTTTGTGAGAAACATCTTCACCCTTAAATAAAGATTTTCTTAATTCCTTACCTGTGTGCTAATTAGATATCACCTTGTTTTCATATTAAACAGACTTCCACATGAGAAAGCAGCAAGGATGCAGTGGCGTTAATGTTTCCTGGTGTCAACTTGTATTATTTCAGTAGACATTGAAATAAGGATGCATCTTGCTGCCTTTCCAATGAAGCAAGTTTAATTTAGTAATAGGTGAAAAACCATCCTTACAAAGGTGTTATTCAGAGACTTGGCTTTGTGGACACTTTTCAGAGAACAAATTTGTTAGCATAAAAATAAAGCCAGAAAATGAAGAGCTGTTTAATCACTCAATTGGATTTTTCTGCCAGCATATTTTTTTTCTCTGCAACCCACTGCTAAATTGTGCTTCCTAGCTGTTTTTATAAAATCACTGAATCAAATCTAACTCTGATTACATCAGAGAAGGCCAGGTACTCTACACCGTAACAGGGGGTTTGAAATTTTGACTTGTCTACTTAAAGATCACCAAAATCTGATAACAAGGTCAATTAGGTCTCTGGGTGGGATTGAACCACCAACATTTTGGTTAATAGCCGTACATACTAACTGATTGTGCCACAGAGACACTTTGCGAAAGTACATACTGACAAAGGCTAATAAGCATTCATCTAAAACGTTTCCTAGAAAAACTTTAAAAAGTCAATAATCTGGAGAGTTTTTGTAAGATGTTTCTTCCATCAACCAACGAAGAAACACATTGGTACTTTCCCATGATGAGTGAGTGCTTCAGGATCTCTTGCACTTACATGTGCAGCAGAGTACAGCAATGGAAGCATGCTGGGCCCATAACCCAGAGGTAGGCAGATTGAAACTATCTTCTGCTATATGCATTTTTTTTTGTTAATTAAAGTAATCCAAAACTGGGATTGATATTTTGGCTGTTTTATTTTTACTTAAAGTACAACAACTTTTACCATTTTAATTTGTTTTAATAGTATATTGACAGTATTGTTTTCTTTCAAAAATCCACTTCATTTTCTTTACCCTATTATTAAAATGGTAATTGACAAAAACAAACTACATTGTCACCAGAAGAGCAATACAAAATGTACAAGTGATATATTAAAATCATATTTCCAGCTTGAATTTCAATGATGCATTGGGGCAACGATTTTGTGAGAAACATCTTCACCCTTAAATAAAGATTTTCTTAATTCCTTACCTGTGTGCTAATTAGATATCACCTTGTTTTCATATTAAACAGACTTCCACATGAGAAAGCAGCAAGGATGCAGTGGCGTTAATGTTTCCTGGTGTCAACTTGTATTATTTCAGTAGACATTGAAATAAGGATGCATCTTGCTGCCTTTCCAATGAAGCAAGTTTAATTTAGTAATAGGTGAAAAACCATCCTTACAAAGGTGTTATTCAGAGACTTGGCTTTGTGGACACTTTTCAGAGAACAAATTTGTTAGCATAAAAATAAAGCCAGAAAATGAAGAGCTGTTTAATCACTCAATTGGATTTTTCTGCCAGCATATTTTTTTTCTCTGCAACCCACTGCTAAATTGTGCTTCCTAGCTGTTTTTATAAAATCACTGAATCAAATCTAACTCTGATTACATCAGAGAAGGCCAGGTACTCTACACCGTAACAGGGGGTTTGAAATTTTGACTTGTCTACTTAAAGATCACCAAAATCTGATAACAAGGTCAATTAGGTCTCTGGGTGGGATTGAACCACCAACATTTTGGTTAATAGCCGTACATACTAACTGATTGTGCCACAGAGACACTTTGCGAAAGTACATACTGACAAAGGCTAATAAGCATTCATCTAAAACGTTTCC
This sequence comes from Pseudophryne corroboree, assembly GCF_028390025.1. NCBI lineage: Eukaryota > Metazoa > Chordata > Amphibia > Anura > Myobatrachidae > Pseudophryne > Pseudophryne corroboree. The sequence goes on along the minus strand of NW_026970393.1, from coordinate 230,289 downwards.
TAGAAAAACTTTAAAAAGTCAATAATCTGGAGAGTTTTTGTAAGATGTTTCTTCCATCAACCAACGAAGAAACACATTGGTACTTTCCCATGATGAGTGAGTGCTTCAGGATCTCTTGCACTTACATGTGCAGCAGAGTACAGCAATGGAAGCATGCTGGGCCCATAACCCAGAGGTAGGCAGATTGAAACTATCCTCTGCTATATGCATTTTTTTTTGTTAATTAAAGTAATCCAAAACTGGGATTGATATTTTGTCTCTTTTATTTTTACTTAAAGTACAATAACTTTTACCATTTTAATTTGTTTTAATAGTATATTGACAGTATTGTTTTCTTTCAAAAATCCACTTCATTTTCTTTACCCTATTATTAAAATGGTAATTGACAAAAACAAACTACATTGTCACCAGAAGAGCAATACAAAATGTACAAGTGATATATTAAAATCATCTTTCCAGCTTGAATTTCAATGATGCATTGGGGCAACGATTTTGTGAGAAACATCTTCACCCTTAAATAAAGATTTTCTTAATTCCTTACCTGTGTGCTAATTAGATATCACCTTGTTTTCACATTAAACAGACTTCCACATGAGAAAGCAGCAAGGATGCAGTGGCGTTAATGTTTCCTGGTGTCAACCTGTATTATTTCAGTAGACATTGAAATGAGGATGCATCTTGCTGCCTTTCCAATGAAGCAAGTTTAATTTAGTAATAGGTGAAAAACCATCCCTACAAAGGTGTTAATCAGAGACTTGGCTTTGTGGACACTTTTCAGAGAACAAATTTGTTAGCATAAAAATAAAGCCAGAAAATGAAGAGCTGTTTAATCACGCAATTTGATTTTTTTGCCAGCATATTTCTTTTTCTCTGCAACCCACTGCTAAATTGTGCTTCCTAGATGTTTTTATAAAATCACTGAATCAAATCTAACTCTGATTACATCAGAGAAGGCCAGGTACCCTACACCATAACAGGGGGTATGAAATTTGACTTGTCTACTTAAAGATCACCAAAATCTGATAACAAGGTCAATTACTTCCCTGGGTGGGATTGAACCACCAACCTTTTGGTTAATAGCCGTACACACTAACTGATTGCGCCACAGATACACTTTGCAAAAGTACATACTGACAAATGCTAATAAGCATTCATCTAAAACGTTTCCTAGAAAAACTTAAAAAAGTCAATAATCTGGAGCGTTTTTGTAAAATGTTTCTTCTATCAACCAACGAAGAAACACATTGGTACTTTCCCATGATGAGTGAGTGCTTCAGGATCTCTTGCACTTACATGTGCAGCAGAGTACAGCAATGGAAGCATGCTGGGCCCATAACCCAGAGGTAGGCAGATTGAAACTATCCTCTGCTATATGCATTTTTTTGTTTGTTAATTAAAGTAATCCAAAACTGGGATTGATATTTTGGCTCTTTTATTTTTACTTAAAGTACAATAACTTTTACCATTTTAATTTGTTTTAATAGTATATTGACAGTATTGTTTTCTTTCAAAAATCCACTTCATTTTCTTTACCCTATTATTAAAATGGTAATTGACAAAAACAAACTACATTGTCACCAGAAGAGCAATACAAAATGTACAAGTGATATATTAAAATCATCTTTCCAGCTTGAATTTCAATGATGCATTGGGTCAACAAATTTGTGAGAAACATCTTCACCCTTAAATAAAGATTTTCTTAATTCCTTACCTGTGTGCTAATTAGATATCACCTTGTTTTCACATTAAACAGACTTCCACATGAGAAAGCAGCAAGGAAGCAGTGGCGTTAATGTTTCCTGGTGTCAATTTGTATTATTTCAGTAGACATTGAAATGAGGATGCATCTTGCTGCCTTTCCAATGAAGCAAGTTTAATTTAGTAATAGGTGAAAAACCATCCTTACAAAGGTGTTAATCAGAGACTTGGCTTTGTGGACACTTTTCAGAGAACAAATTTGTTAGCATAAAAATAAAGCCAGAAAATGAAGAGCTGTTTAATCACTCGATTGGATTTTTCTGCCAGCATATTTTTTTTCTCTGCAACCCACTGCTAAATTGTGCTTCCTAGCTGTTTTTTTATAAAATCACTGAATCAAATCTAACTCTGATTACATCAGAGAAGGCCATGTACCCTACACCATAAGAGGGGGTTTGAAATTTTGACTTGTCTACTTAAATATCACCAAAATCTGATCACAAGTTTAATTACGTCCCTGGGTGGGATTGAACCACCAACCTTTCGGTTAATAGCCGAACACACTAACCGATTGCGCCACAGAGACACTTTGCAAAAAGTGCCTACTGACAAAGGCTAATAAGCATACATCTAGAACGTTTCCTAAAAAAACATAAAAAAATCAATAATCTGGAGAGTTTTTGTAAGATGTTTCTTCCATCAACCAACGAATAAACACATTGGTACTTTCCCATGATGAGTGAGTGCTTCAGGATCTCTTGCACTTACATGTGCAGCAGAGTACTGCAATGGAAGCATGCTGGACCCATAACCCAGAGGTAGGCAGATTGAAACTATCCTTTGCTATATGCATTTTTTTTGTTAATTTAAGTAATCAAAACTGGGATTGATATTTTTGCTCTTTTATTTTTACTTAAAGTACAATAACTTTTACCATTTTAATTTGTTTTAATAGTATATTGACAGTATAGTTTTCTTTCAAAAATCCACTTAATTTTCTTTACCCTGTTATTAAAATGGTAATTGACAAAAAAAACTACATTGTCACCAGAAGAGCAATACAAAATGTACAAGTGATATATTAAAATCATCTTTCCAGCTTGAATTTCAATGATGCATTGGGGCAACAATTTTGTGAGAAACATCTTCACCCTTAAATAAAGATTTTCGTAATTCCTTACCTGTGTGCTAATTAGATATCACCTTGTTTTCACATTAAACAGACTTCCACATGAGAAAGCAGCAAGGATGCAGTGGCGTTAATGTTTCCTGGTGTCAACCTGTATTATTTCAGTAGACATTGAAATGAGGATGCATCTTGCTGCCTTTCCAATGAAGCAAGTTTAATTTAGTAATAGGTGAAAAACCATCCCTACAAAGGTGTTAATCAGAGACTTGGCTTTGTGGACACTTTTCAGAGAACAAATTTGTTAGCATAAAAACAAAGCAAGAAAATTAAGAGCTGTTAAATCAAGCAATTTGATTTTTTTGCAAGCATATTTCTTTTTCTCTGCAACCCACTGCTAAATTGTGCTTCCTAGATGTTTTTATAAAATCACTGAATCAAATCTAACTCTGATTACATCAGAGAAGGCCAGGTACCCTACACAATAAGAGGGGGTTTGAAATTTTGACTTGTCTACTTAAATATCACCAAAATCTGATAACAAGGTCAATTACGTCCCTGGGTGGGATTGAACCACCAACCTTTTGGTTAATAGCCGTACACACTAACTGATTGCGCCACAGAGACACTTTGCAAAAGTACATACTGACAAAGGCTAATAAGCATTCATCTAAAACGTTTCCTAGAAAAACTTAATAAAGTCAATAATCTGGAGAGTTTTTGTAAGATGTTTCTTCTATCAACCAACGAAGAAACACATTGGTACTTTCCCATGATGAGTGAGTGCTTCAGGATCTCTTGCACTTACATGTGCAGCAGAGTACAGCAATGGAAGCATGCTGGGCCCATAACCCAGAGGTAGGCAGATTGAAACTATCCTCTGCTATATGCATTTTTTTGTTTGTTAATTAAAGTATTCCAAAACTGGGATTGATATTTTGGCTCTTTTATTTTTACTTAAAGTACAATAACTTTTACCATTTTAATTTGTTTTAATAGTATATTGACAGTATTGTTTTCTTTCAAAAATCCACTTCATTTTCTTTACCCTATTATTAAAATGGTAATTGACAAAAACAAACTACATTGTCACCAGAAGAGCAATACAAAATGTACAAGTGATATATTAAAATCATCTTTCCAGCTTGAATTTCAATGATGCATTGGGGCAACGATTTTGTGAGAAACATCTTCACCCTTAAATAAAGATATTCTTAATTCCTTACCTGTGTGCTAATTAGATATCACCTTGTTTTCACATTAAACAGACTTCCACATGAGAAAGCAGCAAGGATGCAGTGGCGTTAATGTTTCCTGGTGTCAACCTGTATTATTTCAGTAGACATTGAAATGAGGATGCATCTTGCTGCCTTTCCAATGAAGCAAGTTTAATTTAGTAATAGGTGAAAAACCATCCTTACAAAGGTGTTAATCAGAGACTTGGCTTTGTGGACACTTTTCAGAGAACAAATTTGTTAGCATAAAAATAAAGCCAGAAAATAAAGAGCTGTTTAATCACTCAATTGGATTTTTCTGCCAGCATATTTTTTTTCTCTGCAAACCACTGCTAAATTGTGCTTCCTAGCTGTTTTTATAAAATCACTGAATCAAATCTAACTCTGATTACATCAGAGAAGGCCAGGTACCCTACACCATAACAGGGGGTTTGAAATTTTGACTTGTCTACTTAAAGATCACCAAAATCTGATAACAAGGTCAATTAGGTCTCTGGGTGGGATTGAACCACCAACCTTTTGGTTAATAGCCGTACATACTAACTGATTGCGCCACAGAGACACTTTGCAAAAGTACATACTGACAAAGGCTAATAAGCATTCATCTAAAACGTTTCCTAGAAAAACTTTAAAAAGTCAATAATCTGGAGAGTTTATGTAAGATGTTTCTTCCATCAACCAACGAAGAAACACATTGGTACTTTCCCATGATGAGTGAGTGCTTCAGGATCTCTTGCACTTACATGTGCAGCAGAGTACAGCAATGGAAGCATGCTGGGCCCATAACCCAGAGGTAGGCAGATTGAAACTATCTTCTGCTATATGCATTTTTTTTTGTTAATTAAAGTAATCCAAAACTGGGATTGATATTTTGGCTCTTTTATTTTTACTTAAAGTACAACAACTTTTACCATTTTAATTTGTTTTAATAGTATATTGACAGTATTGTTTTCTTTCAAAAATCCACTTCATTTTCTTTACCCTATTATTAAAATGGTAATTGACAAAAACAAACTACATTGTCACCAGAAGAGCAATACAAAATGTACAAGTGATATATTAAAATCATCTTTCCAGCTTGAATTTCAATGATGCATTGGGGCAACGATTTTGTGAGAAACATCTTCACCCTTAAATAAAGATTTTCTTAATTCCTTACCTGTGTGCTAATTAGATATCACCTTGTTTTCACATTAAACAGACTTCCACATGAGAAAGCAGCAAGGATGCAGTGGCGTTAATGTTTCCTGGTGTCAACCTGTATTATTTCAGTAGACATTGAAATGAGGATGCATCTTGCTGCCTTTCCAATGAAGCAAGTTTAATTTAGTAATAGGTGAAAAACCATCCCTACAAAGGTGTAATCAGAGACTTTGCTTTGTGGACACTTTTCAGAGAACAAATTTGTTAGCATAAAAATAAAGCCAGAAAATGAAGAGCTGTTTAATCACTCAATTGGATTTTTCTGCCAGCATATTTCTTTTTCTCTACAACCCACTGCTAAATTGTGCTTCCTAGCTGTTTTTATAAATCACTGAATCAAATCTAACTCTGATTACATCAGAGAAGGCCAGGTACCCTACACCATAACAGGGGGTTTGAAATTTTGACTTGTCTACTTAAAGATCACCAAAATCTGATAACAATGTCAATTACGTACCTGGGTGGGATTGAACCACCAACCTTTTGGTTAATAGCCGTACACACTAACTGATTGCGCCACAGAGACACATTGCAAAAGTATATACTGACAAGGGCTAATAAGCATTCATCTAAAACGTTTCCTAGAAAAACTTTAAAAAGTCAATAATCTGGAGAGTTTTTGTAAAATGTTTCTTCCATCAACCAACGAAGAAACACATTGGTACTTTCGCATGATGAGTGAGTGCTTCAGGATCTCTTGCACTTACATGTGCAGCAGAGTACAGCAATGGAAGCATGCTGGGCCCATAACCCAGAGGTAGGCAGATTGAAACTATCCTCTGCTATATGCTTTTTTTTTGTTAATTAAAGTAATCCAAAACTGGAATTGATATTTTGGCTCTTTTATTTTTACTTAAAGTACAATAACTTTTACCATTTTAATTTGTTTTAATAGTATATTGACAGTATTGTTTTCTTTCAAAAATCCACTTAATTTTCTTTACCCTATTATTAAAATGGTAATTGACAAAAACAAACTACATTGTCACCAGAAGAGCAATACAAAATGTACAAGTGATATATTAAAATCATCTTTCCAGCTTGAATTTCAATGATGCATTGGGGCAACGATTTTGTGAGAAACATCTTCACCCTTAAATAAAGATTTTCTTAATTCCTTACCTGTGTGATAATTAGATATCACCTTGTTTTTGCATTAAACAGACTTCCACATGAGAAAGCAGCAAGGATGCAGTGGCGTTAATGTTTCCTGGTGTCAACTTGTATTATTTCAGTAGACATTGAAATGAGGATGCATCTTGCTGCCTTTCCAATGAAGCAAGTTTAATTTAGTAATAGGTGAAAAACCATCCTTACAAAGGTGTTAATCAGAGACTTGGCTTTGTGGACACTTTTCAGAGAACAAATTTGTTAGCATAAAAATAAAGCCAGAAAATGAAGAGCTGTATAATCACTCAATTGGATTTTTCTGCCAGCATATTTTTTTTCTCTGCAAACCACTGCTAAATTGTGCTTCCTCGCTGTTTTTATAAAATCAATGAATCAAATCTAACTCTGATTACATCAGAGAAGGCCAGGTACCCTACACCATAAGAGGGGGTTTGAAATTTTGACTTGTCTACTTAAAGATCACCAAAATCTGATAACAAGATCAATTACATCCCTGGGTGGGATTGAACCACCAACCTTTTAATTAATAGCCGTACACACTAACTGATTGCGCCACAGAGACACTTTGCGAAAGTGCATACTGACAAAGGCTAATAAGCATTCATCTAAAACGTTTCCTAGAAAAACTTTAAAAAGTCAATAATCTGGAGAGTTTTTGTAAGATGTTTCTTCCATCAACCAACGAAGAAACACATTGGTACTTTCCCATGATGAGTGAGTGCTTCAGGATCTCTTGCACTTACATGTGCAGCAGAGTACTGCAATGGAAGCATGCTGGGCCCATAACCCAGAGGTAGGCAGATTGAAACTATCCTTTGCTATATGCATTTTTTTTGTTAATTAAAGTAATCCAAAACTGGGATTGATATTTTGGCTCTTTTATTTTTACTTAAAGTACAATAACTTTTACCATTTTAATTTGTTTTGATAGTATATTGACAGTATTGTTTTCTTTCAAAAATCCACTTAATTTTCTTTACCCTATTATTAAAATTGTAATTGACAAAAACAAACTACATTGTCACCAGAAGAGCAATACAAAATGTACAAGTGATATATTAAAATCATCTTTCCAGCTTGAATTTCAATGATGCATTGGGGCAACGATTTTGTGAGAAACATCTTCACCCTTAAATAAAGATTTTCTTAATTCCTTACCTGTGTGCTAATTAGATATCACCTTGTTTTCACATTAAACAGACTTCCACATGAGAAAGCAGCAAGGATGCAGTGGCGTTAATGTTTCCTGGTGTCAACCTGTATTATTTCAGTAGACATTGAAATGAGGATGCATCTTGCTGCCTTTCCAATGAAACAAGTTTAATTTAGTAATAGGTGAAAAACCATCCCTACAAAGGTGTTAATCAGAGACTTGGCTTTGTGAACACTTTTCAGAGAACAAATTTGTTAGCATAAAAATAAAGCCAGAAAATGTAGAGCTGTTTAATCACTCAATTGGTGCTGCGTGTGTCAGGAGCATGTGTCAGGTGCGTGTGTGTGTCAGGCGCTGCGTGTGTCAGGCGCTGCGTGTGTCAGGCGCTGCCTGTGCGTGTGCGTGTGTGTCAGGCGCTGCCTGTGCGTCAGGCGCTGCGTGTCTGTGTGTGTCAGGCGCTGCGTGTCTGTGTGTGTCAGGCGCTGCGTGTCTGTGTGTGTCAGGCGCTGCGTGTCTGTGTGTGTCAGGCGCTGCGTGTGTGTCAGGCGCTGCCTGTGCGTGTGTGCCAGGCGCTGCCTGTGCGTGTGTGTCAGGCGCCGCGTGTCTGTCAGGCGCCGCGTGTGCGTCAGGCGCCGCGTGTGCGTCAGGCGCCGCGTGTGCGTCAGGCGCCGCGTGTCTATGTGCGTCAGGCGCCGCGTGTGAGTGTGTGCGTGTGTGTCAGGTCCGTGTGAGTGTCAGGTGCTGCGTCTGTGTGTGCGTGTGTCAGGTGCTGCGTGTGAGTGTGTGCGCGTGTGTCAGGTCCGTGTGAGTGTCAGGTGCTGTGTGTGTGTGTGTCAGGTGCTGTGTGTGTGTGTGTGTGTGTGTGTCAGGTGCTGTGTGTGTGCGTGTGTGTCAGGCGCTGCATATGCGTATGCGTGTCAGGCGTTGCATGTCTGTGTGTGTCGGGCGCTGCGTGTCTGGGGGGGGTGGCCGGACACACAGCAGAGAGGGGGGGGTGGCTGGACACACAGCAGAGAGGGGGGGGTGACCGGACACACGGCAGGGAGGGGAGGGGGTGGCCGAACACAGCAGGAAGAGGGGGGAGTTGCCGAACACACAGCAGGGGAGGGGAGGGGATGGTGGCCAGACAAACAGCAGGAGAGGGGAGGGAGGGTAGGCCGGACACACAGCAGGTGAGGGGGGGTGTGGCTGGACACACAGCAGGGAGGGGGGGTAGGCAGGACACACTGCAGGGGAGGGGAGGGTGGTCGGACAAACAGCAGGGAGGGGGGGGGGTAGGCCGGACAAACAGCAGGGAGGGGGGGGGGTAGGCCGGACACAAACAGGGGAGGGGGGGTGGCTGGACACACAGCAGGTGAGGGGGGGGCTGGACACACAGCAGGTGAGGGGGGGGGCTGGACACACAGCAGGTGAGGGGGGGGGGCTGGACACACAGCAGGTGAGGGGGGGGGCTGGACACACAGCAGGTGAGGGGGGGGGGGCTGGACACACAGCAGGTGAGGGGGGGGGCTGGACACACAGCAGGTGAGGGGGGGGGGCTGGACACACAGCAGGTGAGGGGGGGGCTGGACACACAGCAAGTGAGGGGGGGGGGGCTGGACACACAGCAGGTGAGGGGGGGGGGGGCTGGACACACAGCAGGTGAGGGGGGGGGGGGGGGCTGGACACACAGCAGGTGAGGGGGGGGCTGGACACAAGTGATATATTAAAATCATCTTTCCAGCTTGAATTTCAATGATGCATTGGGGCAACGATTTTGTGAGAAACATCTTCACCCTTAAATAAAGATTTTCTTAATTCCTTACCTGTGTGCTAATTAGATATCACCTTGTTTTCACATTAAACAGACTTCCACATGAGAAAGCAGCAAGGATGCAGTGGCGTTAATGTTTCCTGGTGTCAAGAAACATTAGAGCTGTTTAATCACTCAATTGGATTTTTCTGCCAGCATATTTCTTTTTCTCTACAACCCACTGCTAAATTGTGCTTCCTAGCTGTTTTTATAAATCACTGAATCAAATCTAACTCTGATTACATCAGAGAAGGCCAGGTACCCTACACCATAACAGGGGGTTTGAAATTTTGATTTGTCTACTTAAAGATCACCAAAATCTGATAACAAGATCAATTACGTACCTGGGTGGGATTGAACCACCAGCCTTTTGGTTAATAGCCGTACACACTAACTGATTGCGCCACAGAGACACATTGCAAAAGTATATACTGACAAGGGCTAATAAGCATTCATCTAAAACGTTGCTGTACTCTGCTGCACATGTAAGTGCAAGAGATCCTGAAGCACTCACTCATCATGGGAAAGTACCAATGTGTTTCTTCGTTGGTTGATGGAAGAAACATCTTACAAAAACTCTCCAGATTATTGACTTTTTAAAGTTTTTCTAGGAAACGTTTTAGATGAATGCTTATTAGCCTTTGTCAGTATGTACTTTTGCAAAGTGTCTCTGTGGCGCAATCAGTTAGTATGTACGGCTATTAACCAAAAGGTTGGTGGTTCAATCCCACCTAGGGACCTAATTGACCTTGTTATCAGATTTTGGTGATCTTTAAGTAGACAAGTCAAAATTTCAAACCCCCTGTTATGGTGTAGGGTACCTGGCCTTCTCTGATGTAATCAGAGTTAGATTTGATTCAGTGATTTTATAAAAACATCTAGGAAGCACAATTTAGCAGTGGGTTGCAGAGAAAAAGAAATATGCTGGCAGAAAAATCCAATTGAGTGATTAAACAGCTCTTCATTTTCTGGCTTTATTTTTATGCTAACAAATTTGTTCTCTGAAAAGTGTCCACAAAGCCAAGTCTCTGATTAACACCTTTGTAGGGATGGTTTTTCACCTATTACTAAATTAAACTTGCTTCATTGGAAAGGCAGCAAGATGTATCCTCATTTCAATGTCTACTGAAATAATACAGGTTGACACCAGGAAACATTAACGCCACTGCATCCTTGCTGCTTTCTCATGTGGAAGTCTGTTTAATGTGAAAACAAGGTGATATCTAATTAGCACACAGGTAAGGAATTAAGAAAATCTTTATTTAAGGGTGAAGATGTTTCTCACAAAATTGTTGACCCAATGCATCATTGAAATTCAAGCTGGAAAGATGATTTTAATATATCACTTGTACATTTTGTATTGCTCTTCTGGTGACAATGTAGTTTGTTTTTGTCAATTACCATTTTAATAATAGGGTAAAGAAAATGAAGTGGATTTTTGAAAGAAAACAATACTGTCAATATACTATTAAAACAAATTAAAATGGTAAAAGTTATTGTACTTTAAGTAAAAATAAAAGAGACAAAATATCAATCCCAGTTTTGGATTACTTTAATTAACAAAAAAAAATGCATATAGCAGAGGATAGTTTCAATCTGCCTACCTCTGGGTTATGGGCCCAGCATGCTTCCATCGCAGTACTCTGCTGCACATGTAAGTGCAAGAGATCCTGAAGCACTCACTCATCATGGGAAAGTACCAATGTGTTTCTTCGTTGGTTGATGGAAGAAACTTCTTACAAAAACTCTCCAGATTATTGACTTTTTAAAGTTTTTCTAGGAAACGTTTTAGATGAATGCTTATTAGCCTTTGTCAGTAGGGACTTTTGCAAAGTGTCTCTGTGGCGCAATCAGTTAGTATGTACGGCTATTAACCATAAGGTTGGTGGTTCAATCCCACCCAGGGACCTAATTGACCTTGTTATCAGATTTTGGTGAACTTTAAGTAGACAAGTCAAAATTTCAAACCCCCTGTTATGGTGTAGGGTACCTGGCCTTCTCTGATGTAATCAGAGTTAGATTTGATTCAGTGATTTTATAAAAACAGCTAGGAAGCACAATTTAGCAGTGGGTTGCAGAGAAAAAAAATATGCTGGCAGAAAAATCCAATTGAGTGATTAAACAGCTCTTCATTTTCTGGCTTTATTTTTATGCTAACAAATTTGTTCTCTGAAAAGTGTCCACAAAGCCAAGTCTCTGATTAACACCTTTGTAAGGATGGTTTTTCACCTATTACTAAATTAAACTTGCTTCATTGGAAAGGCAGCAAGATGCATCCTCATTTCAATGGTAAGTCAACCTTCTTGCCCTATGTTCCCTGTCAACGGATGAAGACGCATCATTATCTACCGCAGTCATTTTGGCCCAATAGATATGCAAGAAGTTTAGATTCCCCTTTCTTTGCAGGTAGAGGAAGGAAAAGGAAGAGGTCTGTAGCCTCTTCAAGATCGCAGGACCAGAGATTGTCCTCTGCTTCTGCCAAATCCACTGCATGACACTGGGGCTTTCTTGCAGGAGCCCACACCAGTGGGGGCACGTCTAAAACTCTTCAGTCAGTTCTGGATTCATTCGGACCTGGACTCGTGGGTTTTACAAATAGTGTCCCAAGGGTACAAACTGGGGTTTCAAGACGTTCCCCCTCACCGATTGTTCAAATTGGCCTTAGTCAGCAGGGAGAAGGTTTTTATTCAAGCCTCTTCGTGGTCCCGAAGCCGGACGGCTCAGTCAGATCAATCTTAAATCTGAAATCCCTCAATTTCTTCCTAAAGAAATTCAATTTCAAGATGGAATTTCTCAGGGCAGTGATCTCCAGTCCGGAGGACGGAGATTTCATGGTTTTGTTAGACATAAAGGATGCCTACTTACATGTTCCCATTTAGCCACTGCCTCAAGCTACCTAAGGTTTGCAATTCAGGATTGTCATTACCAATTTCAGACATTGCCGTTTGGTCTGTCCACGGCTCTGAGGATTTTCACCAGGGTGATGGCGGCTGAGGATTTTCACCAGGGTGATGGCGGAAATTATGGTTCTCCTTCGCAAGCAAGGAGTCACAATTATCCCGTACTTGGATGATCTCCTGATAAAGGCGAGATCCAGGGACCAGTTGGTGCAAAACATTGCACTCTCCCTGACAGTTCTTCAACAACATGGTTGGCTCCTAAACTTGCCAAAATCGCAGTTGGTCCCAATGACGCGGTTGTTGTTTTTGGGAGTCATACTGTTAGGCGCCAGGGTCCGCTTGATGGTCTGCGCGGCCCGGCGCCTAGCAACTAGAGACGCCGTGCACGTACAGCCGCCGGCTCCCTAGCAACGCTAGACGCCGGGCGCGCTGAGCCGCACGGACCCTAGCAACGGGGACGCCACTGGCGGACCGCGTTCCCCGTTGCTAGGCTTTAGGAAATTAAGATATTCACCTGCTCTCTGGCCGTGCAGCAAGGCAGCTGCACGGCATTTATTCTAATCAGCCTTTAGCAGCTGATTGGAGGACTCCTTGTTAAATACACTCCCAGGGCTTCTCACAGACGCCGGTAATAGCTTCCTGCATGCTGCCTTTGTTTGCTGAGAGTCTGTTTCCAGTCCTGCTGTATCCAGTCATTCCAGTCCGCAGAAGTCCGGTATTCGGGAGTTGTCATCTCATCCCAAGAGGTCGTTTGGTTCCCTGGAGTCCTGACTGATCACCGTTTTATATCCAGTGGTGTTCGTGAGTTGCGGCTCTGCCGTGTGTTGCGGCTCAGCCGCTTTACCTTTTATATTTTGTGTTTGGAGCATTTGCGGAGGGTTCCGCTTCCACAAGTCCTCTCTGGTACTTGGCGGTGCCGGGTAGGAGAATTGGACAAGTGGAGTTGTCCTTCCGGGCCTTGAAACAAGCCTTTGTCTCGGCTCCAGTCCTCAGACATCCTAATCCGGAATTGCCCTTTGTGGTGGAGGTTGATGCCTCGGAGGTTGGAGTGGGGGCTATCCTTTCTCAAAAGGATCCGGAGTCTCTGGAGTTACATCCTTGTGCCTTTATGTCCAGGAAATTCTCCTCCGCTGAATCCAACTATGACGTTGGTAATCGGGAGTTACTGGCGGTAAAATGGGCTTTCGAGGAGTGGAGGCATTGGCTGGAGGGAGCAAAACATACTATTTCGGTATTGACTGACCATAAGAACCTGCAATAGATTGAATCGGCTAAGCGGCTTAATGCCCGGCAGGCACGTTGGGCATTATTTTTTACGCGTTTCAAATTTATAATCACTTTCAGGCCTGGTTCCAAGAATACTAAGGCTGATGCCCTGTCACATAGCTTTCTTCCGGTTCACAATAACAATCCTGTTACCCCCATACTTCCATCTTCGGTCATCTGGGCGGGCCTCACACAAGATTTATTTACCCAGTTAAAACAGCTTCAACACCAAGCTCCTAGAATTACTCCTGCTGGTCGTCTTTACGTCCCTGAGTTTTTGAGAGTTACTGTTTTAACGGAATTCCATGATAACAAAGTTTCAGGGCATCCAGGAGTCTCTAAGACATTGGAGTTAGTCTCTCGCTCAGTATGGTGGCCTGGTCTTTCTAAAGACGTCAAGGAATTTATTTATTCATGTCAGGTTTGTGCACAGCATAAGGTTCCCCGTTCCTTGCCCATCGGGCAACTTATGCCCTTAAATGTTCCTCTCAGGCCGTGGTCTCATATTTCCATGGATTTTGTGGTTGACCTTCCCCTTTCAGCCGGATTCCGAGTCATATGGGTGGTAGTGGACCGTTTTAGTAAAATGGCTCATTTTATTGCTCTTCCCCGATTGCCTTCTGCCCAAGGGTTGGCAGTTTTGTTTCTCCGCCATGTATTCAGGCTTCATGGGTTGCCTACTGATATTGTTTCTGATCGGGGTCCACAATTCATCGCACAATTCTGGAAATGTTTTTGTGCCTCATTGAAGATGAAATTGTCGTTAACATCCGGTTACCACCCACAATCCAACGGGCAAACCGAACGAGTTAACCAATCATTGAAACAATATTTGCGCTTGTATTCAGCCAAACTCCAGAATGATTGGTCCGAGTTTCTTCCGTTGGCTGAATTTGCTTACAATAATTCTTGTCATTCCTCCACTAAAGAGTCTCCATTCTTTTCAGTTTTTGGTTTTCACCCCAGAGCTAATTCTTTTTTTCATCATTCCTCAGTCTCCTCGCTTACCTTAACCTCCCATCTCAGAGCCATTTGGAAAAAGGTGCACCTTGCTCTCAGAAAAGCGGCCTTTCGAGAGAAGAAATTTTCTGACAGGCTCCGACGTCCTTGCACTTTTAAGGTGGGAGATAGGGTGTGGTTGTCGACTCGCAACATCAGGCTTCGACAATCCTCAGCTAGACTGGGACCCAAATTTATTGGGCCATTTCTTATTATTAAAAGAGTCAACCCAGTTGCCTTTCGGTTACGTTTACCAAGATCTCTCAGGATTGGAAATACGTTTCATTGTTCCCTGTTGAAACAATACGTTTCTTCCAGTAGATTTCCTCGGAAGATCTCTCAGGGTAGATCTCCAGTGGATGTACAGGGACAACAGGAGTTCTTGGTAGAGAAGGTTCTCGATTCCAAATTGTCCCGGGATCGGCTGTATTTTCTGGTTCACTGGAAAGGCTATGGTCCGGAGGAAAGGTCTTGGGTCCTGGATAAGGATCTTCATGCCCCGAGGCTCAAGAGGGCATTTTTTCGGGAATTTCCTCAGAAACCTGGCTTTAGGGGTTCCTTGACCCCTCCTCAAGGGGGGGGTACTGTTAGGCGCCGGGGTCCGCTTGATGGTCTGCGCGGCCCGGCGCCTAGCAACTAGAGATGCCGTGCACGTACAGCCGCCGGCTCCCTAGCAACGCTAGACGCCGGGCGCGCTGAGCCGCACGGACCCTAGCAACGGGGACGCCACTGGTGGACCGCGTTCCCCGTTGCTAGGCTTTAGGAAATTAAGATATTCACCTGCTCTCTGGCCGTGCAGCAAGGCAGCTGCACGGCATTTATTCTAATCAGCCTTTAGCAGCTGATTGGAGGACTCCTTGTTAAATACACTCCCAGGGCTTCTCACAGATGCCGGTAATAGCTTCCTGCATGCTGCCTTTGTTTGCTGAGAGTCTGTTTCCAGTCCTGCTGTATCCGGTCATTCCAGTCCGCAGAAGTCCGGTATTCGGGAGTTGTCATCTCATCCCAAGAGGTCGTTTGGTTCCCTGGAGTCCTGACTGATCACCGTTTTATATCCAGTGGTGTTCGTGAGTTGCGGCTCTGCCGTGTGTTGCGGCTCAGCCGCTTTACCTTTTATATTTTGTGTTTGGAGCATTTGCGGAGGGTTCCGCTCTGGTACTCGGCGGTGTACTTGGACAAGTGGATATTTTGGTTGTCCTTTTTCCTGGCGGTTTCTCCGCACATATTATAGTTTTGAGTTTGCTTAGCCCCTGGCCTGGTTGTTTAGTTAGAGGGCCTCTTGTTATCACCCTGTCTCGGGTTTCCCTTTGTCTCTCATTAAGACCGGGGGGCATCGAAGTTGGGCAGACATAATCCGCCCTTCAAACGCGGCTGCCAAGGGCTCAAGAAACCATAGTCTCGCAGGGGATTTCTGACAACACGGGTGAGACAACAGAGTTAGGGCGCCAGGGGCTATTTTCCTGTCCTGCTCCCTTCCCCAGCATTCCGTTCCAGTGCTCCAGTCCTTGCCATAAGATCTTCTCTGACCAGAGTGCTGGAATCATAACACATACTGGACACAGAAGAGGTTTTCTTCCAGTGGAAAGGCTATGGAGATCCAGAGTCTGGTCAAACAAATTCTGAAACCAGCAAGAGTGTTAATCCATCAATGCATTCAGTTGCTGGGGAAGATGGTTGTGGCCTACGCAGAGTGTTCCAGTGGGACCTGTTGGACAATTGGTCCGGATCCCACCTACACATGCACCGGAGGATAATCCTGTCTTCCAAGACCAGAATCTCACTCCATTGGTGGCTGCACAGTTCTCACCTCCTAGAGGGGCGATGGTTCGGGATCCAGGACTGGATCCTAGGGACCACAGATGCAACCCTCCGAGGCTGGGGAGCAGTCACACAGTGGGAAAACGTCCAAGGAAGATGGTCAAGTCAGGAAAATTGTCTCCACATAAATGTTCTGGAGTTAAGGGCCATTTAATAACTGCAGACACAGTACACACTGGGACGGGTGCCCAGCATCCTCAACAGACTAAGAAAAAAGGATTTACCGGTAGGTATTAAAATCCTAGTTTTTCTAACGTCCTAGAGGATGCTGGGGACTCCGTAAGGACCATGGGGATAGACGGGCTCCACAGAGTTCATGATCTTCACTGAGGTAGCGCACAGCACTGCAGCTGTGCGCCATTGCTCCCATACACCTCACATACTCCGGTCACTGTAAGGGTGCAGGGCGCAGGGGGGGCGCCCTGGGCAGCAATATAAACCTCTTTTTGGCAAAAATATAACATATATACAGCTGGGCACTGTATATATGTATGAGCCCCCACCAATTTTACAGTTTAAGCGGGACAGAAGCCCGCCGCCGAGGGGGCGGGGCTTCTCCCTCAGCACTCACCAGCGCCATTTTTTCTCCTCAGCACCGCTGAGAGGAAGCTCCCCGGACTCTCCCCTGCTTATACCACGGTAGAGAAGAGGGTTGAAAAGAGAGGGGGGGCACATAATTCGGCGCAAATTACATACAGCAGCGCTACTGGACAAACATTAAGTTACTGTGTTATTCCTGGGTTATATAGCGCTGGGGAGTGTGCTGGCATACTCTCTCTCTGTCTCTCCAAAGGGCCTTGTGGGGAAACTGTCTTCAGAAAAAGTATTCCCTGTGTGTGTGGTGTGTCGGTACACGTGTGTCGACATGTCTGAGGAAGAAGGCTATATTAGAGAGGAGCGGGAGCAAATGAATGTGGTGTCTCCGCTGACACCTGATTGGATGGATATGTGGAATGTTTTAAATGCTAGTGTAAACTCATTGTACAAAAGATTAGACAAGGCTGAAGCTTTGGGACAGTCAGGGACTCAACCCATGCCTGATCCTATGTTGCAGGGACTGTCAGGGTCTCATAAGCGCCCACTATCCCAGATTGTTGACACAGATACCGACACGGATTCTGACTCCAGTGTCGATTACGATGATGCAAAGTTACAGCCAAAACTGGCAAAATCCATTCGATATATGATTATGGCAATAAAAGATGTTTTGCACATCACAGAGGAACCCCCTGTCCCTGACAAGAGGGTACATATGAGCGCCTGAAATTTTTCGGGTTTTGTGTTTTGGTTTTGGGTTCGGTTCCGCGGCCGTGTTTTGGGTTCGAACGCGTTTTGGCAAAACCTCACCGAATTATTTTTGTCGGATTCGGGTGTGTTTTGGATTCGGGTGTTTTTTTCCAAAAACACTAAAAAACAGCTTAAATCATAGAATTTGGGGGTCATTTTGATCCCAAAGTATTATTAACCTCAAAAACCATAATTTACACTCATTTTCAGTCTATTCTGAATACCTCACACCTCACAATATTATTTTTAGTCCTAAAATTTGCACCGAGGTCGCTGTGTGAGTAAGATAAGCGACCCTAGTGGCCGACACAAACACCGGGCCCATCTAGGAGTGGCACTGCAGTGTCACGCAGGATGTCCCTTCCAAAAAACCCTCCCCAAACAGCACATGACGCAAAGAAAAAAAGAGGCGCAATGAGGTAGCTGTGTGAGTAAGATTAGCGACCCTAGTGGCCGACACAAACACCGGGCCCATCTAGGAGTGGCACTGCAGTGTCACGCAGGATGGCCCTTCCAAAAAACCCTCCCAAAACAGCACATGACGCAAAGAAAAAAAGAGGCGCAATGAGGTAGCTGACTGTGTGAGTAAGATTAGCGACCCTAGTGGCCGACACAAACACCGGGCACATCTAGGAGTGGCACTGCAGTGTCACGCAGGATGTCCCTTCCAAAAAACCCTCCCCAAACAGCACATGACGCAAAGAAAAAAAGAGGCGCAATGAGGTAGCTGTGTGAGTAAGATTAGCGACCCTAGTGGCCGACACAAACACCGGGCACATCTAGGAGTGGCACTGCAGTGTCACGCAGGATGTCCCTTCCAAAAAACCCTCCCCAAACAGCACATGACGCAAAGAAAAAAAGAGGCGCAATGAGGTAGCTGTGTGAGTAAGATTAGCGACCCTAGTGGCCGACACAAACACCGGGCCCATCTAGGAGTGGCACTGCAGTGTCACGCAGGATGTCCCTTCCAAAAAACCCTCCCCAATCAGCACATGATGCAAAGAAAAAGAAAAGAAAAAAGAGGTGCAAGATGGAATTATCCTTGGGCCCTCCCACCCACCCTTATGTTGTATAAACAAAACAGGACATGCACACTTTAACCAACCCATCATTTCAGTGACAGGGTCTGCCACACGACTGTGACTGATATGACGGGTTGGTTTGGACCCCCCCCAAAAAAGAAGCAATTAATCTCTCCTTGCACAAACTGGCTCTACAGAGGCAAGATGTCCACCTCATCTTCACCCTCCGATATATCACCGTGTACATCCCCCTCCTCACAGATTATCAATTCGTCCCCACTGGAATCCACCATCTCAGCTCCCTGTGTACTTTGTGGAGGCAATTGCTGCTGGTCAATGTCTCCGCGGAGGAATTGATTATAATTCATTTTAATGAACATCATCTTCTCCACATTTTCTGGATGTAACCTCGTACGCCGATTGCTGACAAGGTGAGCGGCGGCACTAAACACTCTTTCGGAGTACACACTTGTGGGAGGGCAACTTAGGTAGAATAAAGCCAGTTTGTGCAAGGGCCTCCAAATTGCCTCTTTTTCCTGCCAGTATAAGTACGGACTGTGTGACGTGCCTACTTGGATGCGGTCACTCATATAATCCTCCACCATTCTATCAATGTTGAGAGAATCATATGCAGTGACAGTAGACGACATGTCCGTAATCGTTGTCAGGTCCTTCAGTCCGGACCAGATGTCAGCATCAGCAGTCGCTCCAGACTGCCCTGCATCACCGCCAGCGGGTGGGCTCGGAATTCTGAGCCTTTTCCTCGCACCCCCAGTTGCGGGAGAATGTGAAGGAGGAGATGTTGACAGGTCGCGTTCCGCTTGACTTGACAATTTTGTCACCAGCAGGTCTTTCAACCCCAGCAGACCTGTGTCTGCCGGAAAGAGAGATCCAAGGTAGGCTTTAAATCTAGGATCGAGCACGGTGGCCAAAATGTAGTGCTCTGATTTCAACAGATTGACCACCCGTGAATCCTTGTTAAGCGAATTAAGGGCTGCATCCACAAGTCCCACATGCCTAGCGGAATCGCTCCGTGTTAGCTCCTTCTTCAATGCCTCCAGCTTCTTCTGCAAAAGCCTGATGAGGGGAATGACCTGACTCAGGCTGGCAGTGTCTGAACTGACTTCACGTGTGGCAAGTTCAAAGGGCATCAGAACCTTGCACAACGTTGAAATCATTCTCCACTGCACTTGAGACAGGTGCATTCCATCTCCTATATCGTGCTCAATTGTATAGGCTTGAATGGCCTTTTGCTGCTCCTCCAACCTCTGAAGCATATAGAGGGTTGAATTCCACCTCGTTACCACTTCTTGCTTCAGATGATGGCAGGGCAGGTTCAGTAGTTTTTGGTGGTGCTCCAGTCTTCTGTACGTGGTGCCTGTACGCCGAAAGTGTCCCGCAATTTTTCTGGCCACCGACAGCATCTCTTGCACGCCCCTGTCGTTTTTTAAAAAATTCTGCACCACCAAATTCAAGGTATGTGCAAAACATGGGACGTGCTGGAATTTGCCCATATTTAATGCACACACAATATTGCTGGCGTTGTCCGATGCCACAAATCCACAGGAGAGTCCAATTGGGGTAAGCCATTCCGCGATGATCTTCCTCAGTTGCCGTAAGAGGTTTTCAGCTGTGTGCGTATTCTGGAAAGCGGTGATACAAAGCGTAGCCTGCCTAGGAAAGAGTTGGCATTTGCGAGATGCTGCTACTGGTGCCGCCGCTGCTGTTCTTGCGGCGGGAGTCCATACATCTACCCAGTGGGCTGTCACAGTCATATAGTCCTGACCCTGCCCTGCTCCACTTGTCCACATGTCCGTGGTTAAGTGGACATTGGGTACAACTGCATTTTTTAGGACACTGGTGAGTCTTTTTCTGACGTCCGTGTACATTCTCGGTATCGCCTGCCTAGAGAAGTGGAACCTAGATGGTATTTGGTAACGGGGGCACACTGCCTCAATAAATTGTCTAGTTCCCTGTGAACTAACGGCGGATACCGGACGCACGTCTAACACCAACATAGTTGTCAAGGACTCAGTTATCCGCTTTGCAGTAGGATGACTGCTGTGATATTTCATCTTCCTCGCAAAGGACTGTTGAACAGTCAATTGCTTACTGGAAGTAGTACAAGTGGGCTTACGACTTCCCCTCTGGGATGACCATCGACTCCCAGCGGCAACAACAGCAGCGCCAGCAGCAGTAGGCGTTACACGCAAGGATGCATCGGAGGAATCCCAGGCAGGAGAGGACTCGTCAGACTTGCCAGTGACATGGCCTGCAGGACTATTGGCATTCCTGGGGAAGGAGGAAATTGACACTGAGGGAGTTGGTGGGGTGGTTTGCGTGAGCTTGGTTACAAGAGGAAGGGATTTACTGGTCAGTGGACTGCTTCCGCTGTCACCCAAAGTTTTTGAACTTGTCACTGACTTATTATGAATGCGCTGCAGGTGACGTATAAGGGAGGATGTTCCGAGGTGGTTAACGTCCTTACCCCTACTTATTACAGCTTGACAAAGGGAACACACGGCTTGACACCTGTTGTCCGCATTTCTGGTGAAATACCTCCACACCGAAGAGCTGATTTTTTTGGTATTTTCACCTGGCATGTCAACGGCCATATTCCTCCCACGGACAACAGGTGTCTCCCCGGGTGCCTGACTTAAACAAACCACCTCACCATCAGAATCCTCCTGGTCAATTTCCTCCCCAGCGCCAGCAACACCCATATCCTCCTCATCCTGGTGTACTTCAACACTGACATCTTCAATCTGACTATCAGGAACTGGACTGCGGGTGCTCCTTCCAGCACTTGCAGGGGGCATGCAAATAGTGGAAGGCGCATGCTCTTCACGTCCAGTGTTGGGAAGGTCAGGCATCGCAAACGACACAATTGGACTCTCCTTGTGGATTTGGGATTTCAAAGAACGCACAGTTCTTTGCGGTGCTTTTGCCAGCTTGAGTCTTTTCAGTTTTCTAGCGAGAGGCTGAGTGCTTCCATCCTCATGTGAAGCTGAACCACTAGCCATGAACATAGGCCAGGGCCTCAGCCGTTCCTTGCCACTCCGTGTGGTAAATGGCATATTGGCAAGTTTACGCTTCTCCTCCGACAATTTTATTTTAGGTTTTGGAGTCCTTTTTTTTCTGATATTTGGTGTTTTGGATTTAACATGCTCTGTACTATGACATTGGGCATCGGCCTTGGCAGACGACGTTGCTGGCATTTCATCGTCTCGGCCATGACTAGTGGCAGCAGCTTCAGCACGAGGTGGAAGTGGATCTTGATCTTTCCCTAATTTTGGAACCTCAACTTTTTTGTTCTCCATATTTTATAGGCAGAACTAAAAGGCACCTCAGGTAAACAATGGAGATGGATGGATTGGATACTAGTATACAATTATGGACGGACTGCCACGGTTAGGTGGTATAAAAAAACCACGGTTAGGTGGTATATAATACAATTATGGATGGATGGACTGCCTGCCGAGTGCCGACACAGAGGTAGCAACAGCCGTGAACTACCGCACTGTACACTGGTTGATAAAGAGATAGTAGTATACTCGTAACAACTAGTATGACGACGGTATAAAGAATGAAAAAAAAACCACGGTTAGGTGGTATATATTATAATACAATTATGGTTGGACGGACTGCCTGCCGAGTGCCGACACAGAGGTAGCCACAGCCGTGAACTACCGCACTGTACACTGGTTGATAAAGAGATAGTAGTATACTCGTAACAACTAGTATGACGACGGTATAAAGAATGAAAAAAAAACCACGGTTAGGTGGTATATATTATAATACAATTATGGTTGGACGGACTGCCTGCCGAGTGCCGACACAGAGGTAGCCACAGCCGTGAACTACCGCACTGTACACTGGTTGATAAAGAGATAGTAGTATACTCGTAACAACTAGTATGACGACGGTATAAAGAATGAAAAAAAAACCACGGTTAGGTGGTATATATTATAATACAATTATGGTTGGACGGACTGCCTGCCGAGTGCCGACACAGAGGTAGCCACAGCCGTGAACTACCGCACTGTACACTGGTTGATAAAGAGATAGTAGTATACTCGTAACAACTAGTATGACGACGGTATAAAGAATGAAAAAAAAACCACGGTTAGGTGGTATATATTATAATACAATTATGGTTGGACGGACTGCCTGCCGAGTGCCGACACAGAGGTAGCCACAGCCGTGAACTACCGCAATGTACACTGGTTGATAAAGAGATAGTAGTATACTCGTAACAACTAGTATGACGACGGTATAAAGAATGAAAAAAAAACCACGGTTAGGTGGTATATATTATAATACAATTATGGATGGACGGACTGCCTGCCGAGTGCCGACACAGAGGTAGCCACAGCCGTGAACTACCGCACTGTACACTGGTTGATAAAGAGATAGTAGTATACTCGTAACAACTAGTATGACGACGGTATAAAGAATGAAAAAAAAACCACGGTTAGGTGGTATATATTATAATACAATTATGGTTGGACGGACTGCCTGCCGAGTGCCGACACAGAGGTAGCCACAGCCGTGAACTACCGCACTGTACACTGGTTGATAAAGAGATAGTAGTATACTCGTAACAACTAGTATGACGACGGTATAAAGAATGAAAAAAAAACCACGGTTAGGTGGTATATAATACAATTATGGTTGGACGGACTGCCTGCCGAGTGCCGACACAGAGGTAGCCACAGCCGTGAACTACCGCACTGTACACTGGTTGATAAAGAGATAGTAGTATACTCGTAACAACTAGTATGACGACGGTATAAAGAATGAAAAAAAAACCACGGTTAGGTGGTATATATTATAATACAATTATGGTTGGACGGACTGCCTGCCGAGTGCCGACACAGAGGTAGCCACAGCCGTGAACTACCGCACTGTACACTGGTTGATAAAGAGATAGTAGTATACTCGTAACAACTAGTATGACGACGGTATAAAGAATGAAAAAAAAACCACGGTTAGGTGGTATATATTATAATACAATTATGGATGGACGGACTGCCTGCCGAGTGCCGACACAGAGGTAGCCACAGCCGTGAACTACCGCACTGTACACTGGTTGATAAAGAGATAGTAGTATACTCGTAACAACTAGTATGACGACGGTATAAAGAATGAAAAAAAAACCACGGTTAGGTGGTATATAATACAATTATGGTTGGACGGACTGCCTGCCGAGTGCCGACACAGAGGTAGCCACAGCCGTGAACTACCGCACTGTACACTGGTTGATAAAGAGATAGTAGTATACTCGTAACAACTAGTATGACGACGGTATAAAGAATGAAAAAAAAACCACGGTTAGGTGGTATATATTATAATACAATTATGGATGGACGGACTGCCTGCCGAGTGCCGACACAGAGGTAGCCACAGCCGTGAACTACCGCACTGTACTGTGTCTGCTGCTAATATAGACTGGTTGATAAAGAGATAGTATACAATACTACTAATATACTGGTGGTCAGGCACTGGTCACCACTAGTCACACTGGCAGTGGCACTCCTGCAGCAAAAGTGTGCACTGTTTAATTTTAATATAATATTATTTATCATGTACTCCTGGCTCCTGCTATAACAACCTGCAGTGCTCCCCAGTCTCCCCCACAATTATAAGCTTTATATACAATACATTGATGTGCAGCACACTGGGCTGAGCAGTGCACACAGACTGAGTCACTGTGTGACTGTGTATCGTTTTTTTCAGGCAGAGAACGGATATATTAAATAAAACAAACAACTGCACTGTCTCTGGTGGTCACTGGTCACTGTGGTCGTCAGTCACTAAACTCTGTCTGCACTCTCTTCTAATCTACAGTATCACAGCAATCTCTCTCTCTCTCTCTCTCTTCTAAATCTAATCTAAATGGAGAGGACGCCAGCCACGTCCTCTCCCTATCAATCTCAATGCACGTGTGAAAATGGCGGCGACGCGCGGCTCCTTATATAGAATCCGAGTCTCGCGAGAATCCGACAGCGTCATGATGACGTTCGGGCGCGCTCGGGTTAACCGAGCAAGGCGGGAAGATCCGAGTCGCTCGGACCCGTGAAAAAAAAAGTGAAGTTCGTGCGGGTTCGGATTCAAAGAAACCGAACCCGCTCATCTCTAATATGTACAAGGGAAAGAAGCCTGAGGTAACCTTTGAGGGGGTCACACGAGCTGAACGAGTTATGTGAAAAAGCTTGGGAATCTCCAGATAAAAGACTGCAGATTTCCAAAAGGATTCTTATGGCGTATCCTTTTCCATCAACGGATAGGTTACGATGGAAATCCTCCCGTAGGATGGACAAAGCATTAACACGCACAGCTACAGTTGGAAAATCAAATTTTTTACCTTATGTTCCCTCACAGCATAAGAAAGCTCCGCATTATCAAATGCAGTCCTTTCGGTCACAAAGAAACAAGAAAGTGCGAGGTGCGTCCTTTCTTGCCAGAGGTAGGGGCAGAGGAATAAAGCTGCACAACACAGCTAGTTCCCAGGAACAGAAGTCCTCCCCGGCCTCTACAAAATCTACCTCATGACGCTGGGGCTCCACTGGCAGAGTCCGGCCCATGTGATGTCATGCAGCTGCTCTGACCACGCCTCCTGTTTCTCCGTTGCCGACCCCATTTTGAAACCGTGCCCCCGCACCGCTCCATCTCCGACTTGGAAATGGAGTGTTGTTGACCCCCCTCCCCCCCCCCTTCACCGATTCACAGGCAGAGGTGATCGCATTATCTGCGGGGTGCCACAGAAAATGCAGGCGGATGCGTATGCTCTTAGCAGTTTTTGCAGTTGGATTGCGATCCAACCTGAATCAGGCCCCATTACCTATCACAATGCACTGCGGGTAGTACAAAATGGGGTTAATATAGGAGAAAAAACCCCAGAGCTGTGCTCCTTAACTGTCCCTGGTGGCTAGTGGAGCGGCTGCCCAGTAATCAGTGTCCACGCCAGTGCGCACACGGCCCGCCCCCATCAGCGGCCTCGTGATCCCGGAGGGCGGTGTGTGTGTGACTGACCTTAGGAAGAAACCGGAGCCTCCGCTGCAGTGACCCAGCAACCGGGGCACGGGAGTATACTGCGCCACTGGGAGTGATGGAGCTGCAGTAAAGAGGTCTATTAGACCTAGCCTGCTGCAGCCCTTGTAGATTCTTATAAAAAAAGTTATTCTTTTCTTGCCAAAATTAATAGCTAAGAATAGGCTGCCTGAGGCAGCCCCCTGTTAAGTGGCCTGCTACTGAAGGCACCAACTACAAACTGAGCTCCCTGTTCATGGAAGCGAGGTTATAGAGGAGGGGGCGCTGAGCATCTTGGGAACAGTCAAAAGCTTTGAGCCTGTGGGTGCCTCAGATCAAGATCCTACTCTGGTGTACATATACAATGTGAATCCTTGTGGAGTCCAGTGTACCCCACAGAAGAAATGAATGCGTCACACCCATTGGCAGCAACATTAGAATAGCTGCTGATGGGCACAATTGAGAAAGGAAGGGGGGAAAACATTTGAATCCAGCACATATATGTAATTTGAATATGTAATTTGTACCTTCCTACTTTAAAATGTAATGGATGAAACTCACCCTGTGAGAACTATCTTCATGATCAGGAGATCTCATATGCAAGATAAGTATGTGTTGGGATAGGGCTGTGGAGGGCGGCTGCTCGGGCACACCCCTGTCAAGTTAAGGAGATTCAACTGAGGAAGCACAAGGGAACTCTCATCTGGGAACAACAACTGCAGGGAGAACACATTTTCAGACGAATGTGGGAGGGCAGAAGGCTGCCTAATACTGAAGCACCCCCAAACAACAAACCAAATGCAACAACTACTGCAAGCATTCCTGGGGGAAGGCCTGCAGCAGATGGATTTGCATATAGTGATGTCATCCAAGCAGTGGGCATAGTTGGCTGCAACCCTCGTCTGCATATGAAAAGAGAAAAGGGTCACGCAGGGCATGGCGGCCTTTGTGGGGTTGCGCTTGGATGACCCCTAAATCGCTTTATACACCCCCACCCCCCATCAGTGTGGGCTCATGTTGGCCATGCCCCAGCCCCTGAAGCATTCAAGCTGATTTCTTGCAGCAGCTGGACCCAGAAACAGCTCCAGAGTTGCTCTACAAGACAAGTAAAAGGGTGTGAGCCCTGCAGCACCACCTGTAGTTTGCATACACACATATATAGGACAGCATCTCTTATATGCCCCAGGGTCAATAAAATAGTATCCTTATCTAGGGTATCCATCCCCTCAGATAAGGTATCCGTCCATGCCGCTACAGCACTACACACCCAGGCCGACGCAATTGCCGGTCTGAGTAAGGTACCTGAATGTGTATAAATGGACTTCTGGGTAATCTCCTGTTTGCGGTCAGCAGACTCTTTGAGGGTAGCCGTATACTGGGACGGGAGGGCTACCTTCTTGGATAAGCGTGTTAATGCTTTGTCCACCCTAGGGGAGGATTCCCATCGTAACCTATCCATTGATGGGAAAGGATACGCCATAAGAATCCTTTTGGAAATCTGCAGTCTTTTATCTGGAGATTCCCAAGCTTTTTCACATAACTCGTTCAGCTCGTGTGACCCCCTCAAAGGTTACCTCAGGCTTTTTCACCTTGTACATATGTACCCTCTTGTCAGGGACAGGGGGTTCCTCTCTGATGTGCAAAACATCTTTTATTGCCATAATCATATATCGAATGGATTTTGCCAATTTTGGCTGTAACTTTGCATCATCGTAATCGACACTGGAGTCAGAATCCGTGTCTGTATCTGTGTCAACAATCTGGGATAGTGGGCGCTTATGAGACCCTGACAGTCCCTGCAACATAGGATCAGGCATGGGTTGAGACCCTGACTGTCCCAAAGCTTCAGCCTTGTCTAATCTTTTGTGCAATGAGTTTACACTAGCATTTAAAACATTCCACATATCCATCCAATCAGCTGTCGGCGGAGACACCACATTCATTTGCTCCTGCTCCTCTCTAATATAGCCTTCTTCCTCAGACATGTCGACACATGTGTACCGACACACCAGACACACAGGGAATGCTTTTTCTGAAGACAGTTTCCCCACAAGGCCCTTTGGAGAGACAGAGAGAGAGTATGCCAGCACACACCCCAGCGCTATATAACCCAGGAATACACAGTAACTTAATGTTTGCCCAGTAGTACTGCAGCATGTAATTTGCGCCAAATTATGTGCCCCCCCCCCCCTCTTTTCAACTCTCTTGTCTACCGTGGTATAAGCAGGGGAGAGTCCGGGGAGCTTCCTCTCAGCGGTGCTGTGAAGAAAAAATGGCGCTGGTGAGTGCTGAGGGAGAAGCCCCGCACCCCCGGCGGCAGGCTTCTGTCCAGCTTAAACTGTAAAATTGGCGGGGGCTCATACATATATACAGTGCCCCGCTGTATATGTGTTATATTTTTGCCAAAAAGAGGTTTATATTGCTGCCCAGGGTGCCCCCCCCCCCCCCCTGCGCCCTGCACCCTTACAGTGACCGGAGTGTGTGAGGTGTATGGGAGCAATGGCGCACAGCTGCAGTGCTGTGCGTTACTTCAGTGAAGATCATGAAGTCTTCTGCCGCCTCTGAAGTCTTCTTTTCTTCTCATACTCACCCGGCTTCTATCTTCCGGCTCTGCAAGGGGGATGGAGGCGCGGCTCTGGGACGGACGGCGAGGGTGAGATCCTGCGTACCAATCCCTCTGGAGCTAATGGTGTCCAGTAGCCTAAGAAGCAGGACCTTGCAACTCAGAGAGTAGGGCTGCTTCTCTCCCCTCAGTCCCTCGATGAGGGAGTCTGTTGCCAGCAGTGCTCCCTGAAAATTAAAAACCTAACAAAATACTTTCTGTCAGAAAGCTCAGGAGAGCTCCTGAAAAGCACCCAGTCTCCACTGGGCACAGTATCAAACTGAGGTCTGGAGGAGGGGCGTAGAGGGAGGAGCCAGTGCACACCCAGAACTAAAGTCTTTCTTAAAGTACCCATGTCTCCTGCGGAGCCTATCTATCCCCATGGTCCTTACGGAGTCCCCAGCATCCTCTAGGACGTTAGAGAAAATAGGATTTTAATACCTACCGGTAAATCCTTTTCTCTTAGTCCGTAGAGGATGCTGGGCACCCGTCCCAGTGCTTACTGTGTCTGCAGTTATTAAATGGCCCTTAACTCCAGAACATTTATGTGGAGAAAACTTTCCTGACTTGACCATCTTCCTTGGATGTTTTCCCCCTGTGTGACTGCTCCCCAGCCTCGGAGGGTTGCATCCATGGTCCCTAGGATCCAGTCCTGGATCCCGAACCATCGCCCCTCTAGGAGGTGAGAACTGTGCAGCCACCAATGGAGTAAGATTCTGGTCTTGGAAGACAGGATTATCCTCCGGTGCATGTGTAGGTGGGATCCGGACCACTTGTCCAACAGGTCCCACTGGAACACTCTGGCATGGAACCTGCCAAACTGAATGGCCTCGTAGGCCGCAACCATCTTCCCCAGCAACAGAATGCATTGATGGATTAACACTCTTGCTGGTTTCAGAATTTGTTTGACCAGACTCTGGAACTCCATAGCCTTTCCACTGGAAGAAAGCCTCTTCTGTGTCCAGTATTACTCCCAGAAACAACAACCGCGTCATTGGGACCAACTGCGATTTTGGCAAGTTTAGGAGCCAACCATGTTGTTGAAGAACTGTCAGGGAGAGTAGATGTTTTGCACCAACTGGTCCCTGGATCTCGCCTTTATCAGGAGATCATCCAAGTACGGCATAATTGTGACTCCTTGCTTGCGAAGGAGAACCATCATTTCCACCATCACCCTGGTGAAAATCCTCGGAGCCGTGGACAGACCAAACGGCAACGTCTGAAATTGGTAATGACAATCCTGAATTGCAAACCTCAGGTAGCTTGATGCAGTGGCTAAACGAGAACATGTAATTAGGCATCCTTATGTCTACCAAAACCATGAAATCTCCTTCCTCCGGACTGGAGATCCCTACCCTGAGAGATTCCATCTTGAAATTGAATTTCTTTAGGTAGAAATTGAGGGATTTCAGATTTAAGATTGGTCTGACTGAGCCGTCCGGCTTCGGGAGCACGAAGAGGCTTGAATAAAAACCTTCTCCCTGCTGACTAAGGCCGATTTGAACAATCGGTGAGGGGGAACGTCTTGAAACCCCAGTTTGTACCCTTGTGACACTATTTGTAAAACCCACGAGTCCAGGTCCAAATTAATCCAGAACTGACTGAAGTGTTTTAGACGTGCCCCCACTGGTGTGGGCTCCTGCAAGAGAGCCCCAGCGTCATGCAGTGGATTTGGCAGAAGCAGAGGACGATCTCTGCTCCTGCGATCTTGAAGAGGCTACAGACCTCTTCCCTCTACTCCTTCCTCTACCTGCAAAGAAAGGGGAATCTTAACTTCTTGCATATCTATTGGGACAAAATGACTGCGTTAGACAATGATGCGTCTTCATCCGTTGAGAGGGAACATAGGGCAAGAAGGTTGACTTACCTGCGGGAGCTGCCGAGATCAAATTAACTAGGCCATTGCCAAACAAGGCTTCACCTTCATAGGGAAGAGACTCCCTTTCTTCTTGGAGTCAGCATCAGCATTCCCTTGGTGAATCCACAATGCCCTCCTATCCGAGACTGCCATGAAATTGGCCCGTGAACTCAAGAGTCCTATATCCCTTGCAGTCGTAAGTATGCTGCAGTGTCCTTGATATGATCCAACGTAAGGAGTATCCCATCTCTCCAAGATATCTATATCGGAAGACAAGGTATTCGACCAATTCTTGAATACTACTACTCACCCATGCGCATGTAATGTCAGGTCTAAGTAATGTACCCGTGGTTACATAACTAGAAATAATGTAGCTTCCTGCATATGATCCGCTGGATTTGTGACAGGGCCCCGTGCAGAACAGGGGGTGACTCACACTTTATTCTGTCCGCAGCAGGAAATGAATAAACAATCGGAAACCTTTTGGGGATTTGAAACCATCTTGTCGAGCTGGATCAGACTTTCTCAAACAGAGATGGAGGAACGTTACATCAGCTTTCATTATATATCTATATATACATACATATAGACCCCTTTGTCAGGAACAGCAGGGTCCTCAGTGATGTTAATATGTCCTTAATATCCACAATCATGTACTGAATGCTCCTTGCCAATATTGGATCTAATCAGGAAATATTATGGTCGACATAGGAATCAGTATCCGAGTCAGTATCAGTGTGTAGTAACATTTTTGCGGGCCTGAGGGAAAAGAAGCATAGCCATGAACATCACATCTATTCTCTACGTCTGTGTCTGGGACACAGATTTATCCAACCTCACTCTGATATTATTGAAACTTTCACCCAGTCAGTTATTGGTGGTGCCAACAGGGCCACCATCATATGTCTGCATTCCTAATATAGTTTCCTCTTGGGAAAAACATTCAGCCACCGACATGTTGACACACATGTACCAAGTACCCACAGACACATCGGCTTATGGGGGATAGACCTACAGTAAATCTGTCAGAGGGACAGAGAGGATTTTTCAGCTCACAACCCAGCGCCAAAAGTACACAGTCTGGGAAATAATAAACTCTATAGTGATAGACTTGTAACGCTCTATAGATGTGCTGGTGAGGTGAGGAAGAAGCCCCGCCGCTGTAATGGCACGCTTCTGTCCCGCTCAGAAACAAATAATTAATTACGCTGGCGGGGTAAGGACAGTGCCCAGGCACTAATGTCCACTTTTGCCAGCCTTTTGTGAGGAATTTATGTTGCCCACGGTGCCCCCCCCCACCCACCCACATGCCCTGCACCCTGCAGTGCCTGTGTTTGTGTGGAAGCATGGCGCACAGCATTCCGCTCGCTGCGTGGTACCTCAGAATGCCGTCACTGGAGAAGAAGTCTTCTGTTCTTCTGCTACTCGCCTGTCTTCTGACTTCTGGCTCTGTAAGGGGGTGATGGCAGGCTACGGGAGTGGGCATCTAGGCGTACCCAGCGATCAGCACCCTCAGGAGCTAATGGTGTCCTGTCAGCCTGAAGCAGAGCCATTGAACTCACTAGAAGTTGGTCATACTTCTCTCCCCTAAGTTCCACGAAGCAGGGAGACTGTTGCCAGCAGCCTCCCTGAAAATAAGAAAAACTAACATAAGTCTTTTCAGAGAAACTCAGTAGAGCTCCCCTGTAGTGCATCCAGTCTCACTGGGCACAATTCTAAAACTGGAGTCTGGAGGAGGGGCATAGAGGGAGGAGACAGTTCACACCCTTTGAAAGTCTTAAAGTGCCCATGTCTCCTGCGGATCCCGTCTATACCCCATGGTTCTTAATGTGATCCCAGCATCCTCTAGGACGTATGAGAAAACAAATAACGCACACACGAGGAGGAGAGAACAAAGGAAGCTATAAGGAGGGGAGGGGAGGGGAGGGGAGGAGGTAAGGTAGTAAAGGGATATTGGATAAACTACAACCTTATACATATTCATTAATGTACCAGTAGTTAGAAGTAGAAGAGCTCTAACAGAAACCACAAAGCTTATCTAAAGCCACACCACACTGGATATGCCCAATCTCATTTGATCTTTGAAGCAAAGCAGTATTGGACTTTGTTACTACCAAGCAGTCTCCCATCCATGTATTATCAGATTCTTTAGGTGTTTTTAAACTATCAACACCCTTTTCTTGGTACTGTACATTTAATTTTTACACATATTCTTTTATGTACCAGAAGTTAGAAGTAGAAGAGCTTTTTTTTGTTAATTTAAGTAATCAAAACTGGGATTGATATTTTTGCTCTTTTATTTTTACTTAAAGTACAATAACTTTTACCATTTTAATTTGTTTTAATAGTATATTGACAGTATAGTTTTCTTTCAAAAATCCACTTAATTTTCTTTACCCTATTATTAAAATGGTAATTGACAAAAAAAACTACATTGTCACCAGAAGAGCAATACAAAATGTACAAGTGATATATTAAAATCATCTTTCCAGCTTGAATTTCAATGATGCATTGGGGCAACAATTTTGTGAGAAACATCTTCACCCTTAAATAAAGATTTTCGTAATTTCTTACCTGTGTGCTAATTAGATATCACCTTGTTTTCACATTAAACAGACTTCCACATGAGAAAGCAGCAAGGATGCAGTGGCGTTAATGTTTCCTGGTGTCAACCTGTATTATTTCAGTAGACATTGAAATGAGGATGCATCTTGCTGCCTTTCCAATGAAGCAAGTTTAATTTAGTAATAGGTGAAAAACCATCCCTACAAAGGTGTTAATCAGAGACTTGGCCTTGTGGACACTTTTCAGAGAACAAATTTGTTAGCATAAAAATAAAGCCAGAAAATGAAGAGCTGTTTAATCACGCAATTTGATTTTTTTGCCAGCATATTTCTTTTTCTCTGCAACCCACTGCTAAATTGTGCTTCCTAAATGTTTTTATAAAATTACTGAATCAAATCTAACTCTGATTACATCAGAGAAGGCCAGGTACCCTACACCATAACAGGGGGTTTGAAATTTTGACTTGTCTACTTTAAGATCACCAAAATCTGATAACAAGGTCAATTAGGTCCCTGGGTGGGATTGAACCACCAACCTTTTGGTTAATAGCCGTACATACTAACTGATTGCGCCACAGAGACCCTTTTACTTGCCTTACAGAGCAGCTCTGGAGCTGTTACAGTGCCCAGCTGCTGCAAGAAATCAGCTTGAATGCTTAAGGGGCTGGGGCATAGCCAACATGAGCCCCACACCGAAGGAGGGTGGAGGTGTTTAATGCGAACTAGGGGTCATCCAAGCGCCGCAAAAGGCCGCCATGCCCTGCACGCCCCTTTTCTCTTTTCATATGCAGACGAGGGTTGAAGCCAACTTTGACCCACTGCTTGGATGACATCACCATATGCAAATCCATCTGCTGCAGGCCTTCCCCCAAGAATGCTTGCACTAGTTGTTGCATTTGGTTTGTTGTTTGGGGGTGCTTCAGTATTAGGCAGCCTTCTGCCCTCCCATGTTCATCTGAAAATATGTGTTCTCCCTGCAGTTGTTGTCCCCAGATGAGAGTTCCCTTGTGCTGCCTCAGTTGAATCTCCTTTACTTGACAGAGATGTGCCTGAGCAGCGGCCCTCCCCAGCTCTATCCCAAATCATACTTATTTTGCATAGGAGATACCATGGTCATGAAGATTGTTCTCCCAGGGTGAGGTTCATTCATTGCATTCTGGGTATGCTGACCCCTATGATTTCCCCAAATGTAGGAAACTCGACTGCATTATTTGTGGTAGTGGGGGACTGTGTTTGTGCTTTCCTCTGGTCAGCTCTGGTAAAAGTCAGATTTCTTTGTCTCAGATCTTCCTCTAGCCTTGTTCTTTTTTCTAGAGTTCCCTTGCGCTGCCTCAGTTGGATCTCCTTCACTTGACAGGGGGGTACCCGAGCAGCAACCCTCCCCAGCTCTAGCCCAACTCCTACTTACCTGCCAGGTGAGATACTATGATCATGAAGGTGCTTCTCCCAGGGCAAGGCTCACCCATTGCACTCTGGGTGTGCTGCTCCTGCGATTTCCCCAAATGTGGGAAACTTGACTGCATAATTTGTGTTTCCCCTGGTCGGCTCTCGTATAATTCAGATCTCTTTGTCTCAGGTCTCTCTCCAGCCTAGTTTGCTGTCTGTTTCCACTTCTCTTTTCTTGAGCCGCTCCCTTCTATGCCCTTGCGCACTATCCTGACTTCTCCCGTCTGCTTACTTTGTGCTTTCCATTGCACAATGCAAACTACAGGTAGTACTGCAGGGCCCACACCCTTTTACTTGCCTTACAGAGCAGCTCTGGGGCTGTTACAGTGCCCAGCTGCTGCAAGAAATCAGCTTGAATGCTTCAGGGGCTGGGGCATAGCCAACATGAGCCCCACACCGAAGGAGGGTGGAGGTGTTTAATGCGAACTAGGGGTCTTCCAAGCGCCGCAAAAGGCCGCCATGCCCTGCACGCCCCTTTTCTCTTTTCATATGCAGACGAGGGTTGAAGCCAACTTTGACCCACTGCTTGGATGGCATTACCATATGCAAATCAATCTGCTGCAGGCCTTCCCCCAGGAATGCTTGCACTAGTTGTTGCATTTGGTTTGTTGTTTGGGGGTGCTTCAGTATTAGGCAGCCTTCTGCCCTCCCATGTTCATCTGAAAATATGTGTTCTCCCTGCAGTTGTTGTCCCCAGATGAGAGTTCCCTTGTGCTGCCTCAGTTGAATCTCCTTTACTTGACAGAGATGTGCCTGAGCAGCGGCCCTCCCCAGCCCTATCTCAAATCATACTTATTTTGCATAGGAGATACCATGGTCATGAAGATTGTTCTCCCAGGGTGAGGTTCATTCATTGCATTCTGGGTATGCTGACCCCTGTGATTTCCCCAAATGTGGGAAACTCGACTGCATTATTTGTGGTAGTGGGGGACTGTGTTTGTGCTTTCCTCTGGTCAGCTCTGGTAAAAGTCAGATTTCTTTGTCTCAGATCTTCCTCTAGCCTTGTTCTTCTTTCGAGAGTTCCCTTGTGCTGCCTCAGTTGGATCTCCTTCACTTGACAGGGGGGTGCCCGAGCAGCGACCCTCCCCAGCTCTAGCCCAACTCCTACTTACCTGCCAGGTGAGATACTATGATCAGGAAGGTGCTTCTCCCAGGGCAAGGCTCACCCATTGCACTCTGGGTGTGCTGCTCCTGCGATTTCCCCAAATGTGGGACACTTGACTGCATAATTTGTGTTTCCTCTGGTCGGCTCTCGTATAATTCAGATCTCTTTGTCTCAGGTCTCTCTCCAGCCTAGTTTGCTGTCTGTTTCCACTTCTCTTTTCTTGAGCCGCTCCCTTCTATGCCCTTGCGCACTATCCTGACTTCTCCCGTCTGCTTACTTTGTGCCTTCCAACGCACAATGCGAACTACAGGTAGTGCTGCAGGGCCCACACTCTTTTACTTGCCTTACAGAGCAGCTCTGGAGCTGTTACAGTGCCCAGCTGCTGCAAGAAATCAGCTTGAATGCTTCAGGGGCTGGGGCATAGCCAACATGAGCCCCACACCGAAGGAGGGTGGAGGTGTTTAATGCGAACTAGGGGTCATCCAAGCGCCGCAAAAGGCCGCCATTCCCTGCACGCCCCTTTTCTCTTTTCATATGCAGACGAGGGTTGAAGCCAACTTTGACCCACTGCTTGGATGACATCACCATATGCAAATCCATCTGCTGCAGGCCTTCCCCCAGGAATGCTTGCACTAGTTGTTGCATTTGGTTTGTTGTTTGGGGGTGCTTCAGTATTAGGCAGCCTTCTGCCCTCCCATGTTCATCTGAAAATATGTGTTCTCCCTGCAGTTGTTGTCCCTAGATGAGAGTTCCCTTGTGCTGCCTCAGTTGAATCTCCTTTACTTGACAGAGATGTGCCTGAGCAGCAGCCCTCCCCAGCCCTATCCCAAATCATACTTATTTTGCATAGGAGATACCATGGTCATGAAGATTGTTCTCCCAGGGTGAGGTTCATTCATTGCATTCTGGGTATGCTGACCCCTGTGATTTCCCCAAATGTGGGAAACTCGACTGCATTATTTGTGGTAGTGGGGGACTGTGTTTGTGCTTTCCTCTGGTCAGCTCTGGTAAAAGTCAGATTTCTTTGTCTCAGATCTTCCTCTAGCCTTGTTCTTCTTTCGAGAGTTCCCTTGTGCTGCCTCAGTTGGATCTCCTTCACTTGACAGGGGGGTGCCCGAGCAGCGACCCTCCCCAGCTCTAGCCCAACTCCTACTTACCTGCCAGGTGAGATACTATGATCATGAAGGTGCTTCTCCCAGGGCAAGGCTCATCCATTGCACTCTGGGTGTGCTGCCCCTGTGATTTCCCCAAATGTGGGAAACTTGACGGCATAATTTGTGTTTCCACTGGTCGGCTTTCATATAATTCAGATCTCTTTGTCTAAGGTCTCTCTCCAGCCTAGTTTGCTGTCTGTTTCCACTTCTTTTTTTTTGAGCCCCTCCCTTCTATACCCTTGTGCACTATCCTGACTTCTACTCCTGTCTGCTTACTTTGTGCCTTCCAATGCACAATGCAAACTACAGGTAGTGCTGCAGGGCCCACAACCTTTTACTTGCCTTACAGAGCAGCTCTGGAGCTGTTACAGTGCCAAGCTGCTGCAAGAAATCAGCTTGAATGCTGGGGCATTGCCAATATGAGCCCCACACCGAAGGAGGGTGGGGGTGTTTAATGCGAACTAAGGGTCATCCAAGCGCCGCAAAAGGCCGCCATGCCCTGCATACCCCTTTTCTCTTTTCATATGCAGATGAGGGTTCCAGCCAACTTTGGCCCACTGCTTGGATGACATCACTGTATGCAAATCCGTCTTCTGCAGACCTTCCCCCAGGAATGCTTGTACTAGTTGTTGCATTTGGTTTGTTGTTTGGGGGTGCTTCAGTATTAGGCAGCCTTCTGCCCTTCCATGTTCATTTGAAAATATGTGTTCTCCCTGCAGTTGTTGTCCCCAGATGAGAGTTCCCTTGTGCTGCCTCAGTTGAATCTCCTTTACTTGACAGAGATATGCCTGAGCAGCGGCCCTCCCCAGCCATATCCCAAATCATACTTATTTTGCATAGGAGATACCATGGTCATGAAGATTGTTCTCCCAGGGAGAGGTTCATTCATTGCATTCTGGGTATGCTGACCCCTGTGATTTCCCCAAATGTGGGAAACTCGACTGCATTATTTGTGGTAGTGGGGGACTGTGTTTGTGCTTTCCTCTGGTCAGCTCTGGTAAAAGTCAGATTTCTTTGTCTCAGATCTTCCTCTAGCCTTGTTCTTCTTTCGAGAGTTCCCTTGTGCTGCCTCAGTTGGATCTCCTTCACTTGACAGGGGGGTGCCCGAGCAGCGACCCTCCCCAGCTCTAGCCCAACTCCTACTTACCTGCCAGGTGAGATACTATGATCAGGAAGGTGCTTCTCCCAGGGCAAGGCTCACCCATTGCACTCTGGGTGTGCTGCTCCTGCGATTTCCCCAAATGTGGGACACTTGATTGCATAATTTGTGTTTCCTCTGGTCGGCTCTCGTATAATTCAGATCTCTTTGTCTCAGGTCTCTCTCCAGCCTAGTTTGCTGTCTGTTTCCACTTCTCTTTTCTTGAGCTGCTCCCTTCTATGCCCTTGCGCACTATCCTGACTTCTCCCGTCTGCTTACTTTGTGCCTTCCAACGCACAATGCGAACTACAGGTAGTGCTGCAGGGCCCACACCCTTTTAGTTGCCTTACAGAGCAGCTCTGGAGCTGTTACAGTGCCCAGCTGCTGCAAGAAATCAGCTGGAATGCTTCAGGGGCTGGGGCATTGCCAACATGAGCCCCACACCGAAGGAGGGTGGGGGTGTTTAATGCGAACTAAGGGTCATCCAAGCGCCGCAAAAGGCCGCCATGCCCTGCATACCCCTTTTCTCTTTTCATATGCAGATGAGGGTTCCAGCCAACTTTGGCCCACTGCTTGGATGACATCACTGTATGCAAATCCGTCTTCTGCAGACCTTCCCCCAGGAATGCTTGTACTAGTAGTTGCATTTGGTTTGTTGTTTGGGGGTGCTTCAGTATTAGGCAGCCTTCTGCCCTCCCATGTTCATCTGAAAATATGTGTTCTCCCTGCAGTTGTTGTCCCCAGATGAGAGTTCCCTTGTGCTGCCTCAGTTGAATCTCCTTTACTTGACAGAGATGTGCCTGAGCAGCGGCCCTCCCCAGCCCTATCCCAAATCATACCTATTTTGCATAGGAGATACCATGGTCATGAAGATTGTTCTCCCAGGGTGAGGTTCATTCATTGCATTCTGGGTATGCTGACCCCTGTGATTTCCCCAAATGTGGGAAACTCGACTGCATTATTTGTGGTAGAGGGGGACTGTGTTTGTGCTTTCCTCTGGTCAGCTCTGGTAAAAGTCAGATTTCTTTGTCTCAGATCTTCCTCTAGCCTTGTTCCTCTTTCGAGAGTTCCCTTGTGCTGCCTCAGTTGGATCTCCTTCACTTGACAGGGGGGTGCCCGAGCAGCGACCCTCCCCAGCTCTAGCCCAACTCCTATTTACCTGCCAGGTGAGATACTATGATCATGAAGGTGCTTCTCCCAGGGCAAGGCTCACCCATTGCACTCTGGGTGTGCTGCTCCTGCAATTTCCCCAAATGTGGGACACTTGACTGCATAATTTGTGTTTCCCCTTGTCGGCTCTCGTATAATTCAGATCTCTTTGTCTCAGGTCTCTCTCCAGCCTAGTTTGCTGTCTATTTCCACTTCTCTTTTCTTGAGCCGCTCCCTTCTATGCCCTTGCGCACTATCCTGACTTCTCCCGTCTGCTTACTTTGTGCCTTACAATGCACAATGCAAACTACAGGTAGTGCTGCAGGGCCCACACCCTTTTACTTGCCTTACAGAGCAGCTCTGGAGCTGTTACAGTGCCCAGCTGCTGCAAGAAATCAGCTTGAATGCTTCAGGGGCTGGGGCATAGCCAACATGAGCCCCACACCGAATGAGGGTGGAGGTGTTTAATGCGAACTAAGGGTCATCCAAGCGCCGCAAAAGGCCGCCATGCCCTGCACGCCCCTTTTCTCTTTTCATATGCAGACGAGGGTTGAAGCCAACTTTGACCCACTGCTTGGATGGCATTACCATATGCAAATCAATCTGCTGCAGGCCTTCCCCCAGGAATGCTTGCACTAGTTGTTGCATTTGGTTTGTTGTTTGGGGGTGCTTCAGTATTAGGCAGCCTTCTGCCCTCCCATGTTCATCTGAAAATATGTGTTCTCCCTGCAGTTGTTGTCCCCAGATGAGAGTTCCCTTGTGCTGCCTCAGTTGAATCTCCTTTACTTGACAGAGATGTGCCTGAGCAGCGGCCCTCCCCAGCCCTATCCCAAATCATACTTATTTTGCATAGGAGATACCATGGTCATGAAGATTGTTCTCCCAGGGTGAGGTTCATTCATTGCATTCTGGGTATGCTGACCCCTGTGATTTCCCCAAATGTGGGAAACTCGACTGCATTATTTGTGGTAGTGGGGGACTGTGTTTGTGCTTTCCTCTGGTCAGCTCTGGTAAAAGTCAGATTTCTTTGTCTCAGATCTTCCTCTAGCCTTGTTCTTCTTTCGAGAGTTCCCTTGTGCTGCCTCAGTTGGATCTCCTTCACTTGACAGGGGGGTGCACGAGCAGCGACCCTCCCCAGCTCTAGCCCAACTCCTATTTACCTGCCAGGTGAGATACTATGATCAGGAAGGTGCTTCTCCCAGGGCAAGGCTCATCCATTGCACTCTGGGTGTGCTGCTCCTGCGATTTCCCCAAATGTGGGACACTTGACTGCATAATTTGTGTTTCCTCTGGTCGGCTCTCATATAATTCAGATCTCTTTGTCTCAGGTCTTTCTCCAGCCTAGTTTGCTGTCTGTTTCCACTTCTCTTTTCTTAAGCCGCTCCCTTCTATGCAGTTGCGCACTATCCTGACCTCTCCCGTCTGCTTACTTTGTGCCTTCCAACGCACAATGCATACTACAGGTAGTGCTGCAGGGCCCACACCCTTTTACATGCTTTACAGAGCAACTCTGGAGCTGTTACAGTGCCCAGCTGCTGCAAGAAATCATCTTGAATGCTTCAGGGGCTGGGGCATAGCCAACATGAGCCCCACACCGAAGGAGGGGTCATCCAAGCGCCACAAAAGGACACCATGCCCTGCACATCCCTTTTTTCTTTTCATATGCAGACGAGGGTTGAAGCCAACTTTGACCCACTGCTTGGATGACATCACCATATGCAAATCAATCTGCTGCAGGCCTTCCCCCAGGAATGCTTGCACTAGTTGTTGCATTTGGTTTGTTGTTTGGGGGTGCTTCAGTATTAGGCAGCCTTCTGCCCTCCCATGTTCATCTGAAAATATGTGTTCTCCCTGCAGTTGTTGTCCCCAGATGAGAGTTCCCTTGTGCTGCCTCAGTTGAATCTTCTTTACTTGACAGAGATGTGCCTGAGCAGCGGCCCTCCCCAGCCCTATCCCAAATCATACCTATTTTGCATAGGAGATACCATGGTCATGAAGATTGTTCTCCCAGGGTGAGGTTCATTCATTGCATTCTGGGTATGCTGACCCCTGTGATTTCCCCAAATGTGGGAAACTCGACTGCATTATTTGTGGTAGAGGGGGACTGTGTTTGTGCTTTCCTCTGGTCAGCTCTGGTAAAAGTCAGATTTCTTTGTCTCAGATCTTCCTCTAGCCTTGTTCGTCTTTCGAAAGTTCCCTTGTGCTGCCTCAGTTGGATCTCCTTCACTTGACAGGGGGGTGCCCGAGCAGCGACCCTCCCCAGCTCTAGCCCAACTCCTATTTACCTGCCAGGTGAGATACTATGATCATGAAGGTGCTTCTCCCAGGGCAAGGCTCACCCATTGCACTCTGGGTGTGCTGCTCCTGCAATTTCCCCAAATGTGGGACACTTGACTGCATAATTTGTGTTTCCCCTTGTCGGCTCTCGTATAATTCAGATCTCTTTGTCTCAGGTCTCTCTCCAGCCTAGTTTGCTGTCTATTTCCACTTCTCTTTTCTTGAGCCGCTCCCTTCTATGCCCTTGCGCACTATCCTGACTTCTCCCGTCTGCTTACTTTGTGCCTTACAATGCACAATGCAAACTACAGGTAGTGCTGCAGGGCCCACACCCTTTTACTTGCCTTACAGAGCAGCTCTGGAGCTGTTACAGTGCCCAGCTGCTGCAAGAAATCAGCTTGAATGCTTCAGGGGCTGGGGCATAGCCAACATGAGCCCCACACCGAAGGAGGGTGGAGGTGTTTAATGCGAACTAAGGGTCATCCAAGCGCCGCAAAAGGCCGCCATGCCCTGCACGCTCCTTTTCTCTTTTCATATGCAGACGAGGGTTGAAGCCAACTTTGACCCACTGCTTGGATGGCATTACCATATGCAAATCAATCTGCTGCAGGCCTTCCCCCAGGAATGCTTGCACTAGTTGTTGCATTTGGTTTGTTGTTTGGGGGTGCTTCAGTATTAGGCAGCCTTCTGCCCTCCCATGTTCATCTGAAAATATGTGTTCTCCCTGCAGTTGTTGTCCCCAGATGAGAGTTCCCTTGTGCTGCCTCAGTTGAATCTCCTTTACTTGACAGAGATGTGCCTGAGCAGCGGCCCTCCCCAGCCCTATCCCAAATCATACTTATTTTGCATAGGAGATACCATGGTCATGAAGATTGTTCTCCCAGGGTGAGGTTCATTCATTGCATTCTGGGTATGCTGACCCCTGTGATTTCCCCAAATGTGGGAAACTCGACTGCATTATTTGTGGTAGTGGGGGACTGTGTTTGTGCTTTCCTCTGGTCAGCTCTGGTAAAAGTCAGATTTCTTTGTCTCAGATCTTCCTCTAGCCTTGTTCTTCTTTCGAGAGTTCCCTTGTGCTGCCTCAGTTGGATCTCCTTCACTTGACAGGGGGGTGCACGAGCAGCGACCCTCCCCAGCTCTAGCCCAACTCCTATTTACCTGCCAGGTGAGATACTATGATCAGGAAGGTGCTTCTCCCAGGGCAAGGCTCATCCATTGCACTCTGGGTGTGCTGCTCCTGCGATTTCCCCAAATGTGGGACACTTGACTGCATAATTTGTGTTTCCTCTGGTCGGCTCTCATATAATTCAGATCTCTTTGTCTCAGGTCTTTCTCCAGCCTAGTTTGCTGTCTGTTTCCACTTCTCTTTTCTTAAGCCGCTCCCTTCTATGCAGTTGCGCACTATCCTGACCTCTCCCGTCTGCTTACTTTGTGCCTTCCAACGCACAATGCATACTACAGGTAGTGCTGCAGGGCCCACACCCTTTTACATGCTTTACAGAGCAACTCTGGAGCTGTTACAGTGCCCAGCTGCTGCAAGAAATCATCTTGAATGCTTCAGGGGCTGGGGCATAGCCAACATGAGCCCCACACCGAAGGAGGGGTCATCCAAGCGCCACAAAAGGACACCATGCCCTGCACATCCCTTTTTTCTTTTCATATGCAGACGAGGGTTGAAGCCAACTTTGACCCACTGCTTGGATGACATCACCATATGCAAATCCATCTGCTGCAGGCCTTCCCCCAGGAATGCTTGCACTAGTTGTTGCATTTGGTTTGTTGTTTGGGGGTGCTTCAGTATTAGGCAGCCTTCTGCCCTCCCATGTTCATCTGAAAATATGTGTTCTCCCTGCAGTTGTTGTCCCCAGATGAGAGTTCCCTTGTGCTGCCTCAGTTGAATCTTCTTTACTTGACAGAGATGTGCCTGAGCAGCGGCCCTCCCCAGCCCTATCCCAAATCATACTTATTTTGCATAGGAGATACCATGGTCATGAAGATTGTTCTCCCAGGGTGAGGTTCATTCATTGCATTCTGGGTATGCTGACCCCTGTGATTTCCCCAAATGTGGGAAACTCGACAGCATTATTTGTGGTAGTGGGGGACTGTGTTTGTGCTTTCTTCTGGTCAACTCTGGTAAAAATCAGATTTCTTTGTCTCAGATCTTCCTCTAGCCTTGTTCCTCTTTCGAGAGTTCCCTTGTGCTGCCTCAGTTGGATCTCCTTCACTTGACAGGGGGGTACCCGAGCAGCGACCCTCCCCAGCTCTAGCCCAACTCCTACTTACCTGCCAGGTGAGATACTATGATCATGTAGGTGCTTCTCCCAGGGCAAGGCTCACCCATTGCACTCTGGGTGTGCTGCCCCTGTGATTTCCCCAAATGTGGGAAACTTGACTGCATAATTTGTGTTTACCCTGGTCGTCTCTCGTATAATTCAGATCT
The DNA here is from genome assembly GCF_028390025.1 of Pseudophryne corroboree. NCBI lineage: Eukaryota > Metazoa > Chordata > Amphibia > Anura > Myobatrachidae > Pseudophryne > Pseudophryne corroboree. The sequence goes on along the minus strand of NW_026970393.1, from coordinate 186,894 downwards.
CTTTGTCTCAGGTCTCTCTCCAGCCTAGTTTGCTGTCTGTTTCCACTTCTCTTTTCTTGAGCCGCTCCCTTCTATGCCCTTGCGCACTATCCTGACTTCTCCCGTCTGCTTACTTTGTGCCTTCCAACACACAATGCAAACTACAGGTAGTGCTGCAGGGCCCACACCCTTTTACTTGCCTCACAGAGCAGCTCTGGAGCTGTTACAGTACCCAGCTGCTGCAAGAAATCAGCTTGAATGCTTCAGGGGCTGGGGCATTGCCAACATGAGCCCCACACCGAAGGAGGGTGGAGGTGTTTAATGCGAACTAAGGGTCACCCAAGCGCCGCAAAAGGCCGCCATGCCCTGCACGCCCCTTTTCTCTTTTCATATGCAGACGAGGGTTGAAGCCAACTTTGACCCACTGCTTGGATGGCATTACCATATGCAAATCAATCTGCTGCAGGCCTTCCCCCAGGAATGCTTGCACTAGTTGTTGCATTTGGTTTGTTGTTTGGGGGTGCTTCGGTATTAGGCAGCCTTCTGCCCTCCCATGTTCATCTGAAAATATGTGTTCTCCCTGCAGTTGTTGTCCCCAGATGAGAGTTCCCTTGTGCTGCCTCAGTTGAATCTCCTTTACTTGACAGAGATGTGCCTGAGCAGCGGCCCTCCCCAGCCCTATCCCAAATCATACTTATTTTGCATAGGAGATACCATGGTCATGAAGATTGTTCTCCCAGGGTGAGGTTCATTCATTGCATTCTGGGTATGCTGACCCCTGTGATTTCCCCAAATGTGGGAAACTCGACTGCATTATTTGTGGTAGTGGGGGACTGTGTTTGTGCTTTCCTCTGCTCAGCTCTGGTAAAAGTCAGATTTCTTTGTCTCAGATCTTCCTCAAGCCTTGTTCTTCTTTCGAGAGTTCCCTTGTGCTGCCTCAGTTGGATCTCCTTCACTTGACAGGGGGGTGCCCGAGCAGCGACCCTCCCCAGCTCTAGCCCAACTCCTACTTACCTGCCAGGTGAGATACTATGATCAGGAAGGTGCTTCTCCCAGGGCAAGGCTCACCCATTGCACTCTGGGTGTGCTGCTCCTGCGATTTCCCCAAATGTGGGAAACTTGACTGCATAATTTGTGTTTCCTCTGGTCGGCTCTCGTATAATTCAGATCTCTTTGTCTCAGGTCTTTCTCCAGCCTAGTTTGCTGTCTGTTTCCACTTCTCTTTTCTTGAGCCGCTCCCTTCTATGCCCTTGCGCACTATCCTGACCTCTCCCGTCTGCTTACTTTGTGCCTTCCAACGCACAATGCATACTACAGGTAGTGCTGCAGGGCCCACACCCTTTTACATGCTTTACAGAACAGCTCTGGAGCTGTTACAGTGCCCAGCTGCTGCAAGAAATCATCTTGAATGCTTCAGGGGCTGGGGCATAGCCAACATGAGCCCCACACCGAAGGAGGGTGGAGATGTTTAATGCGAATTAAGGGTCATCCAAGCGCCACAAAAGGACGCCATGCCCTGCACATCCCTTTTTTCTTTTCATATGCAGACGAGGGTTGAAGCCAACTTTGACCCACTGCTTGGATGACATCACCATATGCAAATCCATCTGCTGCAGGCCTTCCCCCAGGAATGCTTACACTAGTTGTTGCATTTGGTTTGTTGTTTGGGGGTGCTTCAGTATTAGGCAGCCTTCTGCCCTCCCATGTTCATCTGAAAATATGTGTTCTCCCTGCAGTTGTTGTCCCCAGATGAGAGTTCCCTTGTGCTGCCTCAGTTGAATCGCCTTTACTTGACAGAGATGTGCCTGAGCAGCGGCCCTCCCCAGCCCTATCCCAAATCATACTTATTTTGCATAGGAGATATCATGGTCATGAAGATTGTTCTCCCAGGGTGAGGTTCATTCATTGCATTCTGGGTATGAGGACCCCTGTGATTTCCCCAAATGTGGGAAACTCGACTGCATTATTTGTGGTAGTGGGGGACTGTGTTTGTGCTTTCCTCTGGTCAGCTCTGGTAAAAGTCAGATTTCTTTGTCTCAGATCTTCCTCTAGCCTTGTTCTTCTTTCGAGAGTTCCCTTGTGCTGCCTCAGTTGGATCTCCTTAACTTGACAGGGGGGTGCCCGAGCAGCGACCCTCCCCAGCTCTAGCCCAACTCCTACTTACCTGCCAGGTGAGATACTATGATCATGTAGGTGCTTCTCCCAGGGCAAGGCTCACCCATTGCACTCTGGGTGTGCTGCCCCTTTGATTTCCCGAAATGTGGGAAACTTGACTGCATAATTTGTGTTTCCCCTGGTCGGCTCTCATATAATTCAGATCTCTTTGTCTCAGGTCTCTCTCCAGCCTAGTTTGCTGTCTGTTTCCACTTCTCTTTTCTTGAGCCGCTCCCTTCTATGCCCTTGCGCACTATCCTGACTTCTCCCGTCTGCTTACTTTGTGCCTTCCAACGCACAATGCGAACTACAGGTAGTGCTGCAGGGCCCACACCCTTTTACTTGCCTTACAGAGCAGCTCTGGAGCTGTTACAGTGTCCAGCTGCTGCAAGAAATCAGCTTGAATGCTTCAGGGGCTGGGGCATAGCCAACATGAGCCCCACACCGAATGAGGGTGGAGGTGTTTAATGCGAACTAGGGGTCATCCAAGCGCCGCAAAAGGCCGCCATGCCCTGCACGCCCCTTTTCTCTTTTCATATGCAGATGAGGGTTGAAGCCAACTTTGACCCACTGCTTGGATGACATCACCATATGCAAATCCATCTGCTGCAGGCCTTCCCCCAGGAATGCTTGTACTAGTTGTTGCATTTGGTTTGTTGTTTGGGGGTGCTTCAGTATTAGGCAGCCTTCTGCCCTCCCATGTTCATCTGAAAATATGTGTTCTCCCTGCAGTTGTTGTCCCCAGATGAGAGTTCCCTTGTGCTGCCTCAGTTGAATCTCCTTTACTTGACAGAGATGTGCCTGAGCAGCGGCCCTCCCCAGCCCTATCCCAAATCATACTTATTTTGCATAGGAGATACCATGGTCATGAAGATTGTTCTCCCAGGGTGAGGTTCATTCATTGCATTCTGGGTATGCTGACCCCTGTGATTTCCCCAAATGTGGGAAACTCGACTGCATTATTTGTGGTAGAGGGGGACTGTGTTTGTGCTTTCCTCTGGTCAGCTCTGGTAAAAGTCAGATTTCTTTGTCTCAGATCTTCCTCTAGCCTTGTTCCTCTTTCAAGAGTTCCCTTGTGCTGCCTCAGTTGGATCTCCTTCACTTGACAGGGGGGTGCCCGAGCATCGACCCTCCCCAGCTCTAGCCCAACTCCTACTTACCTGCCAGGTGAGATACTATGATCATGAAGGTGCTTCTCCCAGGGCAAGGCTCACCCATTGCACTCTGGGTGTGCTACACCTGCAATTTCCCCAAATGTGGGACACTTGACTGCATAATTTGTGTTTCCCCTGGTCGGCTCTCGTATAATTCAGATCTCTTTGTCTCAGGTCTCTCTCCAGCCTAGTTTGCTGTCTGTTTCCCCTTCTCTTTTCTTGAGCCGCTCCCTTCTATGCCCTTGTGCACTATCCTGACTTCTCCCGTCTGCTTACTTTGTGCCTTCCAATGCACAATGCAAACTACAGGTAGTGCTGCAGGGCCCACACCCTTTTACTTGCCTTACAGAGCAGCTCTGGAGCTGTTACAGTGCCCAGCTGCTGCAAGAAATCAGCTTGAATGCTTCAGGGGCTGGGGCATAGCCAACATGAGCCCCACACCGAAGGAGGGTGGAGGTGTTTAATGCGAACTAGGGGTCATCCAAGCGCCGCAAAAGGCCGCCATGCCCTGCACGCCCCTTTTCTCTTTTTTGATATGCAGACGAGGGTTGAAGCCAACTTTGACCCACTGCTTGGATGGCATTACCATATGCAAATCAATCTGCTGCAGGCCTTCCCCCAGGAATGCTTGCACTAGTTGTTGCATTTGGTTTGTTGTTTGGGGGTGCTTCAGTATTAGGCAGCCTTCTGCCCTCCCATGTTCATCTGAAAATATGTGTTCTCCCTGCAGTTGTTGTCCCCAGATGAGAGTTCCCTTGTGCTGCCTCAGTTGAATCTCCTTTACTTGACAGAGATGTGCCTGAGCAGCGGCCCTCCCCAGCCCTATCCCAAATCATACTTATTTTGCATAGGAGATACCATGGTCATGAAGATTGTTCTCCCAGGGTGAGGTTCATTAATTGCATTCTGGGTATGCTGACCCCTGTGATTTCCCCAAATGTGGGAAACTCAACTGCATTATTTGAGGTAGTGGGGGACTGTGTTTGTGCTTTCCTCTGGTCAGCTCTGGTAAAAGTCAGATTTCTTTGTCTCAGATCTTCCTCTAGCCTTGTTCTTCTTTCGAGAGTTTCCTTGTGCTGCCTCAGTTGGATCTCCTTCACTTGACAGGGGGGTGCACGAGCAGCGACCCTCCCCAGCTCTAGCCCAACTCCTATTTACCTGCCAGGTGAGATACTATGATCAGGAAGGTGCTTCTCCCAGGGCAAGGCTCACCCATTGCACTTTGGGTGTGCTGCTCCTGCGATTTCCCCAAATGTGGGACACTTGACTGCATAATTTGTGTTTCCTCTGGTCGGCTCTCATATAATTCAGATCTCTTTGTCTCAGGTCTTTCTCCAGCCTAGTTTGCTGTCTGTTTCCACTTCTCTTTTCTTGAGCCGCTCCCTTCTATGCCCTTGCGCACTATCCTGACCTCTCCCGTCTGCTTACTTTGTGCCTTCCAACGCACAATGCATACTACAGGTAGTGCTGCAGGGCCCACACCCTTTTACATGCTTTACAGAGCAGCTCTGGAGCTGTTACAGTGCCCAGCTGCTGCAAGAAATCATCTTGAATGCTTCAGGGGCTGGGGCATAGCCAACATGAGCCCCACACCGAAGGAGGGTGGAGATGTTTAATGCGAATTAGGGGTCATCCAAGCGCCACAAAAGGACGCCATGCCCTGCACATCCCTTTTTTTTTTCATATGCAGACGAGGGTTGAAGCCAACTTTGACCCACTGCTTGGATGACATCACCATATGCAAATCCATCTGCTGCAGGCCTTCCCCCAGGAATGCTTGCACTAGTTGTTGCATTTGGTTTGTTGTTTGGGGGTGCTTCAGTATTAGGCAGCCTTCTGCCCTCCCATGTTCATCTGAAAATATGTGTTCTCCCTGCAGTTGTTGTCCCCAGATGAGAGTTCCCTTGTGCTGCCTCAGTTGAATCTCCTTTACTTGACAGAGATGTGCCTGAGCAGCGGCCCTCCCCAGCCCTATCCCAAATCATACTTATTTTGCATAGGAGATACCATGGTCATGAAGATTGTTCTCCCAGGGTGAGGTTCATTCATTGCATTCTGGGTATGCTGACCCCTGTGATTTCCCCAAATGTGGGAAACTCAACTGCATTATTTGTGGTAGTGGGGGACTGTGTTTGTGCTTTCTTCTGGTCAACTCTGGTAAAAATCAGATTTCTTTGTCTCAGATCTTCCTCTAGCCTTGTTCCTCTTTCGAGAGTTCCCTTGTGCTGCCTCAGTTGGATCTCCTTCACTTGACAGGGGGGTACCCGAGCAGCGACCCTTCGCAGCTCTAGCCCAACTCCTACTTACCTGCCAGGTGAGATACTATGATCATGAAGGTGCTTCTCCCAGGGCAAGGCTCACCCATTGCACTCTGGGTGTGCTGCCCCTGTGATTTCCCCAAATGTGGGAAACTTGACTGCATAATTTGTGTTTCCCCTGGTCGGCTCTCGTATAATTCAGATCTCTTTGTCTCAGGTCTCTCTCCAGCCTAGTTTGCTGTCTGTTTCCACTTCTCTTTTCTTGAGCCGCTCCCTTCTATGCCCTTGCGCACTATCCTGACTTCTCCCGTCTGCTTACTTTGTGCCTTCCAACGCACAATGCAAACTACAGGTAGTGCTGCAGGGCCCACACCCTTTTACTTGCCTCACAGAGCAGCTCTGGAGCTGTTACAGTGCCCAGCTGCTGCAAGAAATCAGCTTGAATGCTTCAGGGGCTGGGGCATTGCCAACATGAGCCCCACACCGAAGGAGGGTGGGGGTGTTTAATGCGAACTAAGGGTCACCCAAGCGCCGCAAAAGGCCGCCATGCCCTGCACGCCCCTTTTCTCTTTTCATATGCAGACGAGGGTTGAAGCCAACTTTGACCCACTGCTTGGATGGCATTACCATATGCAAATCAATATGCTGCAGGCCTTCCCCCAGGAATGCTTGCACTAGTTGTTGCCTTTGGTTTGTTGTTTGGGGGTGCTTCAGTATTAGGCAGCCTTCTGCCCTCCCATGTTCATCTGAAAATATGTGTTCTCCCTGCAGTTGTTGTCCCCAGATGAGAGTTCCCTTGTGCTGCCTCAGTTGAATCTCCTTTACTTGACAGAGATGTGCCTGAGCAGCGGCCCTCCCCAGCCCTATCCCAAATCATACTTATTTTGCATAGGAGATACCATGGTCATGAAGATTGTTCTCCCAGGGTGAGGTTCATTCATTGCATTCTGGGTATGCTGACCCCTGTGATTTCCCCAAATGTGGGAAACTCGACTGCATTATTTGTGGTAGTGGGGGACTGTGTTTGTGCTTTCCTCTGCTCAGCTCTGGTAAAAGTCAGATTTCTTTGTCTCAGATCTTCCTCTAGCCTTGTTCTTCTTTCGAGAGTTCCCTTGTGCTGCCTCAGTTGGATCTCCTTCACTTGACAGGGGGGTGCCCGAGCAGCGACCCTCCCCAGCTCTAGCCCAACTCCTACTTACCTGCCAGGTGAGATACTATGATCAGGAAGGTGCTTCTCCCAGGGCAAGGCTCACCCATTGCACTCTGGGTGTGCTGCTCCTGCGATTTCCCCAAATGTGGGAAACTTGACTGCATAATTTGTGTTTCCTCTGGTCGGCTCTCGTATAATTCAGATCTCTTTGTCTCAGGTCTTTCTCCAGCCTAGTTTGCTGTCTGTTTCCACTTCTCTTTTCTTGAGCCGCTCCCTTCTATGCCCTTGCGCACTATCTTGACTTCTCCCATCTGCTTACTTTGTGCCTTCCAACGCACAATGCGAACTACAGGTAGTGCTGCAGGGCCCACACCCTTTTACTTGCCTTACAGAGCAGCTCTGGAGCTATTACAGTGCCCAGCTGCTGCAAGTAATCAGCTTGAATGCTTCAGGGGCTGGGGCATAGCCAACATGAGCCCCACACCGAAGTAGGGTGGAGGTGTTTAATGCGAACTAGGGGTCATCCAAGCGCCGCAAAAGGCCGCCATGCCCTGCACGCCCCTTTTCTCTTTTCATATGCAGACGAGGGTTGAAGCCAACTTTGACCCACTGCTTGGATGACATCACCATATGCAAATCCATCTGCTGCAGGCCTTCCCCCAGGAATGCTTGTACTAGTTGTTGCATTTGGTTTGTTGTTTGGGGGTGCTTCAGTATTAGGCAGCCTTCTGCCCTCCCATGTTCATCTGAAAATATGTGTTCTCCCTGCAGTTGTTGTCCCCAGATGAGAGTTCCCTTGTGCTGCCTCAGTTGAATCTCCTTTACTTGACAGAGATGTGCCTGAGCAGCGGCCCTCCCCAGCCCTATCCCAAATCATACTTATTTTGTATAGGAGATACCATGGTCATGAAGATTGTTCTCCCAGGGTGAGGTTCATTCATTGCATTCTGGGTATGCTGACCCCTGTGATTTCCCCAAATGTGGGAAACTCGACTGCATTATTTGTGGTAGTGGGGGACTGTGTTTGTGCTTTCCTCTGGTCAGCTCTGGTAAAAGCCAGATTTCTTTGTCTCAGATCTTCCTCTAGCCTTGTTCTTCTTTCGAGAGTTCTCTTGTGCTGCCTCAGTTGGATCTCCTTCACTTGACAGGGGGGTGCCCGAGCAGCGACCCTCCTCAGCTCTTGCCCAACTCCTACTTACCTGCCAGGTGAGATACTATGATCAGGAAGGTGCTTCTCCCAGGGCAAGGCTCACCCATTGCACTCTGTGTGCGCTGCTCCAGCGATTTCCCCAAATGTGGGAAACTCGACTGCATAATTTGTGTTTCCCCTGGTCGGCTCTCGTATAATTCAGATCTCTTTGTCTCAGGGCTCTCTCCAGCCTAATTTGCTGTCTGTTTCCACTTCTCTTTTCTTGAGCCGCTCCCTTCTATGCCCTTGCGCACTATCCTGACTTCTCCCGTCTGCTTACTTTGTGCCTTCCAACGCACAATGCGAACTTCAGGTAGTGCTGCAGGGCCCACACCCTTTTAGTTGCCTTACAGAGCAGCTCTGGAGCTGTTACAGTGCCCAGCTGCTGCAAGAAATCAGCTTGAATGTTCTTCGTTGATTGATGGAAGAAACATCTTACAAAAACTCTCCTGATTATTGACTTTTTAAAGTTTTTCTAGGAAACGTTCTAGATGAATGCTTATTAGCGTTTGTCAGAATGTACGTTTGCAAAGTGTCTCTGTGGCGCAATCAGTTAGCGTGTTCGGTTATTATCCAAAAGGTTGGTGGTTCAATCCCCCCCAGGGACGTAATTTACCTTGTTATCAGATTTTGGTGATCTTTAAGTAGACAAGTCAAAATTTCAAACCCCCTCTTGTGGTGTAGGGTACCTGGCCTTCTCTGATGTAATCAGAGTTAGATTTGATTAAGTGATTTTATAAAAAAAAACAGCTAGGAAGCACAATTTAGCAGTGGGTTGCAGAGAAAAAGAAATATGCTGGCAAAAAAATCCAATTGAGTGATTAAACAGCTCTTCATTTTCTGGCTTTATTTTTATGCTAACAAATTTGTTCTCTGAAAAGTGTCCACAAAGCCAAGTATCTGATTAACACCTTTGTAGGGATGGTTTTTCACCTATTACTAAATTAAACTTGCTTCATTGGAAAGGCAGCAAGATGCATCCTCATTTCAATGTCTACTGAAATAATACAGGTTGACACCAGGAAACATTAACGCCACTGCATCCTTGCTGCTTTCTCATGTGGAAGTCTGTTTAATGCGAAAACAAGGTGATATCTAATTAGCACACAGGTAAGGAATTAAGAAAATCTTTATTTAAGGGTGAAGATGTTTCTCACAAAATCGTTGCCCCAATGCATCATTGAAATTCAAGCTGGAAAGATGATTTTAATATATCACTTGTACATTTTGTATTGCTCTTCTGGTGACAATGTAGTTTGTTTTTGTCAATTACCATTTTAATAATAGGGTAAAGAAAATGAAGTGGATTTTTGAAAGAAAACAATACTGTCAATATACTATTAAAACAAATTAAAATGGTAAAAGTTATTGTACTTTAAGTAAAAATAAAAGAGCCAAAATATCAATCCCAGTTTTGGATTACTTTAATTAAAAAAAAAAAAGCATACAGCAGAGGATAGTTTCAATCTGCCTACCTCTGGGTTATGAGCCCAGCATGCTTCCATTGCAGTACTCTGCTGCACATGTAAGTGCAAGAGATCCTGGAGCACTCACTCATCATGGGAAAGTACCAATGTGTTTCTTCGTTGGTTGATGGAAGAAACATCTTACAAAAACTCTCCAGATTATTGACTTTTTAAAGTTTTTCTAGGAATCGTTCTAGATGAATGCTTATTAGCCTTTGTCAGTATGTACTTTTGCAAAGTGTCTCTGTGGCGCAATTGGTTAGTGTGTAAGGCTATTAACCAAAAGGTTGGTGGTTCAATCCCACCCAGGAACGTAATTGACCTTGTGATCAGATTTTGGTGATATTTAAGTAGACATGTCAAAATTTCAAACCCCATCTTATTGTGTAGGGTACCTGGCCTTCTCTGATGTTATCAGAGTTAGATTTGATTCAGTGATTTTATAAAAAACAGCTAGGAAGCACAATTTAGCAGTGGGTTGCAGAGAAAAAAAATATGCTGGCAAAAAAATCCAATTGAGTGATTAAACAGCTCTTCATTTTCTGGTTTATTTTTATGCTAACAAATTTGTTCTCTGAAAAGTGTCCACAAAGCCAAGTCTCTGATTAACACCGTTGTAGGGATGGTTTTTCACCTATTACTAAATTAAACTTGCTTCATTGGAAAGGCAGCAAGATGCATCCTCATTTCAATGTCTACTGAAATAATACAGGTTGACACCAGGAAACATTAACGCCACTGCATCCTTGCTGCTTTCTCATGTGGAAGTCTGTTTAATGTGAAAACAAGGTGATATCTAATTAGCACACAGGTAAGGAATTAAGAAAATCTTTATTTAAGGGTGAAGATGTTTCTCACAAAATCGTTGCCCCAATGCATCATTGAAATTCAAGCTGGAAAGATGATTTTAATATATCACTTGTACATTTTGTATTGCTCTTCTGGTGACAATGTAGTTTGTTTTTGTCAATTACCATTTTAATAATAGGGTAAAGAAAATGAAGTGGATTTTTGAAAGAAAACAATACTGTCAATATACTATTAAAACAAATTAAAATGGTAAAAGTTATTGTACTTTAAGTAAAAATAAAAGAGCAAAAATATCAATCCCAGTTTTGGATTACTTTAATTAACAAAAAAAATGCATATAGCAAAGGATAGTTTCAATCTGCCTATCTCTGGGTTATGGGCCCAGCATGCTTCCATTGCAGTACTCTGCTGCACATGTAAGTGCAAGAGATCCTGAAGCACTCACTCATCATGGGAAAGTACCAATGTGTTTCTTCATTGGTTGATGGAAGAAACATCTTACAAAAACTCTCCAGATTATTGACTTTTTAAAGTTTTTCTAGGAAACGTTCTTGATGAATGCTTATTAGCCTTTGTCAGTACGTACTTTTTGCAAAGTGCCTCTGTGGTGCAATTGGTTAGTGTGTAAGGCTATTAACCAAAAGGTTGGTGGTTCAATCCCACCCAGGAACGTAATTGACCTTGTGATCAGATTTTGGTGATATTTAAGTAGACAAGTCAAAATTTCAAACCCCCTTTTATTGTGTAGGGTACCTGGCCTTCTCTGATGTAATCAGAGTTAGATTTGATTCAGTGATTTTATAAAAAACAGCTAGGAAGCACAATTTAGCAGTGGGTTGCAGAGAAAAAAAATATGCTGGCAAAAAAAATCCAATTGAGTGATTAAACAGCTCTTCATTTTCTGGCTTTATTTTTATGCTAACAAATTTGTTCTCTGAAAAGTGTCCACAAAGCCAAGTCTCTGATTAACACCTTTGTAGGGATGGTTTTTCACCTATTACTAAATTAAACTTGCTTCATTGTAAAGGCAGCAAGATGCATCCTCATTTCAATGTCTACTGAAATAATACAAGTTGACACCAGGAAACATTAACGCCACTGCATCCTTGCTGCTTTCTCATGTGGAAGTCTGTTTAATGCGAAAACAAGGTGATATCTAATTAGCACACAGGTAAGGAATTAAGAAAATCTTTATTTAAGGGTGAAGATGTTTCTCACAAAATCGTTGCCCCAATGCATCATTGAAATTCAAGCTAGAAAGATGATTTTAATATATCACTTGTACATTTTGTATTGCTCTTCTGGTGACAATGTAGTTTGTTTTTGTCAATTACCATTTTAATAATAGGGTAAAGAAAATTAAGTGGATTTTTGAAAGAAAACAATACTGTCAATATACTATTAAAACAAATTAAAATGGTAAAAGTTATTGTACTTTAAGTAAAAATAAAAGAGCCAAAATATCAATCCCAGTTTTGGATTACTTTAATTAAAAAAAAAAAAGCATACAGCAGAGGATAGTTTCAATCTGCCTACCTCTGGGTTATGAGCCCAGCATGCTTCCATTGCTGTACTCTGCTGCACATGTAAGTGCAAGAGATCCTGAAGCACTCACTCATCATTTGAAAGTACCAATGTGTTTCTTCGTTGGTTGATGGAAGAAACATCTTACAAAAACTCTCCAGATTATTGACTTTTTAAAGTTTTTCTAGGAAACGTTTTAGATGAATGCTTATTAGCCTTTGTCAGTATGCACTTTCGCAAAGTGTCTCTGTGGCGCAATCAGTTAGTGTGTACGGCTATTAACTAAAAGGTTGGTGGTTCAATCCCACCCAGGGATGTAATTGATCTTGTTATCAGATTTTGGTGATCTTTAAGTAGACAAGTCAAAATTTCAAACTCCCTCTTATGGTGTAGGGTACCTGGCCTTCTCTGATGTAATCAGAGTTAGATTTGATTCATTGATTTTATAAAAACAGCTAGGAAGCACAATTTAGCAGTGGTTTGCAGAGAAAAAAAATATGCTGGCAGAAAAATCCAATTGAGTGATTAAACAGCTCTTCATTTTCTGGCTTTATTTTTATGCTAACAAATTTGTTCTCTGAAAAGTGTCCACAAAGCCAAGTCTCTGATTAACACCTTTGTAAGGATGGTTTTTCACCTATTACTAAATTAAACTTGCTTCATTGGAAAGGCAGCAAGATGCATCCTCATTTCAATGTCTACTGAAATAATACAAGTTGACACCAGGAAACATTAACGCCACTGCATCCTTGCTGCTTTCTCATGTGGAAGTCTGTTTAATGCGAAAACAAGGTGATATCTAATTATCACACAGGTAAGGAATTAAGAAAATCTTTATTTAAGGGTGAAGATGTTTCTCACAAAATCGTTGCCCCAATGCATCATTGAAATTCAAGCTGGAAAGATGATTTTAATATATCACTTGTACATTTTGTATTGCTCTTCTGGTGACAATGTAGTTTGTTTTTGTCAATTACCATTTTAATAATAGGGTAAAAAAATTAAGTGGATTTTTGAAAGAAAACAATACTGTCAATATACTATCAAAACAAATTAAAATGGTAAAAGTTATTGTACTTTAAGTAAAAATAAAAGAGCCAAAATATCAATCCCAGTTTTGGATTACTTTAATTAACAAAAAAAATGCATATAGCAAAGGATAGTTTCAATCTGCCTACCTCTGGGTTATGGGCCCAGCATGCTTCCATTGCAGTACTCTGCTGCACATGTAAGTGCAAGAGATCCTGAAGCACTCACTCATCATGGGAAAGTACCAATGTGTTTCTTCATTGGTTGATGGAAGAAACATCTTACAAAAACTCTCCAGATTATTGACTTTTTAAAGTTTTTCTAGGAAACGTTCTTGATGAATGCTTATTAGCCTTTGTCAGTATGTACTTTTTGCAAAGTGTCTCTGTGGTGCAATTGGTTAGTGTGTAAGGCTATTAACCAAAAGGTTTGTGGTTCAATCCCACCCAGGAACGTAATTGACCTTGTGATCAGATTTTGGTGATATTTAAGTAGACAAGTCAAAATTTCAAACCCCATCTTATTGTGTAGGGTACCTGGCCTTCTCTGATGTAATCAGAGTTAGATTTGATTCAGTGATTTTATAAAAAACATCTAGGAAGCACAATTTAGCAGTGGGTTGCAGAGAAAAAAAAATATGCTGGCAAAAAAAATCCAATTGAGTGATTAAACAGCTCTTCATTTTCTGGCTTTATTTTTATGCTAACAAATTTGTTCTCTGAAAAGTGTCCACAAAGCCAAGTCTCTGATTAACACCTTTGTAGGGATGGTTTTTCACCTATTACTAAATTAAACTTGCTTCATTGGAAAGGCAGCAAGATGCATCCTCATTTCAATGTCTACTGAAATAATACAAGTTGACACCAGGAAACATTAACGCCACTGCATCCTTGCTGCTTTCTCATGTGGAAGTCTGTTTAATGCGAAAACAAGGTGATATCTAATTAGCACACAGGTAAGGAATTAAGAAAATCTTTATTTAAGGGTGAAGATGTTTCTCACAAAATCGTTGCCACAATGCATCATTGAAATCCAAGCTGGAAAGATGATTTTAATATATCACTTGTACATTTTGTATTGCTCTTCTGGTGACAATGTAGTTTGTTTTTGTCAATTACCATTTTAATAATAGGGTAAAGAAAATTAAGTGGATTTTTGAAAGAAAACAATACTGTCAATATACTATTAAACAAATTAAAATGGTAAAAGTTATTGTACTTTAAGTAAAAATAAAAGAGCCAAAATATCAATCCCAGTTTTGGATTACTTTAATTAAAAAAAAAAAGCATACAGCAGAGGATAGTTTCAATCTGCCTGCCTCTGGGTTATGAGCCCAGCATGCTTCCATTGCTGTACTCTGCTGCACATGTAAGTGCAAGAGATCCTGAAGCACTCACTCATCATGGGAAAGTACCAATGTGTTTCTTCGTTGGTTGATGGAAGAAACATCTTACAAAAACTCTCCAGATTATTGACTTTTTAAAGTTTTTCTAGGAAACGTTTTAGATGAATGTTTATTAGCCTTTGTCAGTATGCATTTTCGCAAAGTGTCTCTGTGGCGCAATCAGTTAGTGTGTACGGCTATTAACTAAGAGGTTGGTGGTTCAATCCCACCCAGGGATGTAATTGATCTTGTTATCAGATTTTAGTGATCTTTAAGTAGACAAGTCAAAATTTCAAACCCCCTCTTATGGTGTAGGGTACCTGGCCTTCTCTGATGTAATCAGAGTTAGATTTGATTCAGTGATTTTATAAAAAACAGCTAGGAAGCACAATTTAGCAGTTGGTTGCAGAGAAAAAAAATATGCTGGCAAAAAAAATCCAATTGAGTGATTAAACAGCTCTTCATTTTCTGGCTTTATTTTTATGCTAACAAATTTGTTCTCTGAAAAGTGTCCACAAAGCCAAGTCTCTGATTAACACCTTTGTAGGGATGGTTTTTCACCTATTACTAAATTAAACTTGCTTCATTGGAAAGGCAGCAAGATGCATCCTCATTTCAATGTCTACTGAAATAATACAAGTTGACACCAGGAAACATTAACGCCACTGCATCCTTGCTGCTTTCTCATGTGGAAGTCTGTTTAATGCGAAAACAAGGTGATATCTAATTAGCACACAGGTAAGGAATTAAGAAAATCTTTATTTAAGGGTGAAGATGTTTCTCACAAAATCGTTGCCCCAATGCATCATTGAAATTCAAGCTGGAAAGATGATTTTAATATATCACTTGTACATTTTGTATTGCTCTTCTGGTGACAATGTAGTTTTTTTTGTCAATTACCATTTTAATAATAGGGTAAAGAAAATTAAGTGGATTTTTGAAAGAAAACTATACTGTCAATATACTATTAAAACAAATTAAAATGGTAAAAGTTATTGTACTTTAAGTAAAAATAAAAGAGCAAAAATATCAATCCCAGTTTTGATTACTTAAATTAACAAAAAAAAAATGCATATAGCAAAGGATAGTTTCAATCTGCCTACCTCTGGGTTATGGGTCCAGCATGCTTCCATTGCAGTACTCTGCTGCACATGTAAGTGCAAGAGATCCTGAAGCACTCACTCATCATGGGAAAGTACCAATGTGTTTATTCGTTGGTTGATAGAAGAAACATCTTACAAAAACTCTCCAGATTATTGATTTTTAATGTTTTTCTAGGAAACGTTCTAGATGTATGCTTATTAGCCTTTGTCAGTATGTACTTTTTGCAAAGTGTCTCTGTGGCGCAATCGGTTAGTGTGTTCGGCTATTAACCAAAAGGTTGGTGGTTCAATCCCACCCAGGGACGTAATTGACCTTGTGATCAGATTTTGGTGATATTTAAGTAGACAAGTCAAAATTTCAAACCTCCTCTTATTGTGTAGGGTACCTGGCCTTCTCTGATGTAATCAGAGTTAGATTTGATTCAGTGATTTTATAAAAAACTGCTAGGAAGCACAATTTAGCAGTGGGTTGCAGAGAAAAAAAATATGCTGGCAGAAAAATCCAATTGAGTGATTAAACAGCTCTTCATTTTCTGGCTTTATTTTTATGCTAACAAATTTGTTCTCTGAAAAGTGTCCACAAAGCCAAGTCTCTGATTAACACCTTTGTAGGGATGGTTTTTCACCTATTACTAAATTAAACTTGCTTCATTGGAAAGGCAGCAAGATGCATCCTCATTTCAATGTCTACTGAAATAATACAGGTTGACACCAGGAAACATTAACGCCACTGCATCCTTGCTGCTTTCTCATGTGGAAGTCTGTTTAATGTGAAAACAAGGTGATATCTAATTAGCACACAGGTAAGGAATTAAGAAAATCTTTATTTAAGGGTGAAGATGTTTCTCACAAAATCGTTGCCCCAATGCATCATTGAAATTCAAGCTGGAAAGATGATTTTAATATATCACTTGTACATTTTGTATTGCTCTTCTGGTGACAATGTAGTTTGTTTTTGTCAATTACAATTTTAATAATAGGGTAAAGAAAATTAAGTGGATTTTTGAAAGAAAACAATACTGTCAATATACTATCAAAACAAATTAAAATGGTAAAAGTTATTGTACTTTAAGTAAAAATAAAAGAGCCAAAATATCAATCCCAGTTTTGGATTACTTTAATTAACAAAAAAAATGCATATAGCAAAGGATAGTTTCAATCTGCCTACCTCTGGGTTATGGGCCCAGCATGCTTCCATTGCAGTACTCTGCTGCACATGTAAGTGCAAGAGATCCTGAAGCACTCACTCATCATGGGAAAGTACCAATGTGTTTCTTCGTTGGTTGATGGAAGAAACATCTTACAAAAACTCTCCAGATTATTGACTTTTTAAAGTTTTTCTAGGAAACGTTTTAGATGAATGCTTATTAGCCTTTGTCAGTATGCACTTTCGCAAAGTGTCTCTGTGGCGCAATCAGTTAGTGTGTACGGCTATTAACTAAAAGGTTGGTGGTTCAATCCCACCCAGGGATGTAATTGATCTTGTTATCAGATTTTGGTGATCTTTAAGTAGACAAGTCAAAATTTCAAACCCCCTCTTATGGTGTAGGGTACCTGGCCTTCTCTGATGTAATCAGAGTTAGATTTGATTCATTGATTTTATAAAAACAGCGAGGAAGCACAATTTAGCAGTGGTTTGCAGAGAAAAAAAATATGCTGGCAGAAAAATCCAATTGAGTGATTAAACAGATCTTCATTTTCTGGCTTTATTTTTATGCTAACAAATTTGTTCTCTGAAAAGTGTCCACAAAGCCAAGTCTCTGATTAACACCTTTGTAAGGATGGTTTTTCACCTATTACTAAATTAAACTTGCTTCATTGGAAAGGCAGCAAGATGCATCCTCATTTCAATGTCTACTGAAATAATACAAGTTGACACCAGGAAACATTAACGCCACTGCATCCTTGCTGCTTTCTCATGTGGAAGTCTGTTTAATGCAAAAACAAGGTGATATCTAATTATCACACAGGTAAGGAATTAAGAAAATCTTTATTTAAGGGTGAAGATGTTTCTCACAAAATCGTTGCCCCAATGCATCATTGAAATTCAAGCTGGAAAGATGATTTTAATATATCACTTGTACATTTTGTATTGCTCTTCTGGTGACAATGTAGTTTGTTTTTGTCAATTACCATTTTAATAATAGGGTAAAGAAAATTAAGTGGATTTTTGAAAGAAAACAATACTGTCAATATACTATTAAAACAAATTAAAATGGTAAAAGTTATTGTACTTTAAGTAAAAATAAAAGAGCCAAAATATCAATCCCAGTTTTGGATTACTTTAATTAACAAAAAAAAAAGCATATAGCAGAGGATAGTTTCAATCTGCCTACCTCTGGGTTATGGGCCCAGCATGCTTCCATTGCTGTACTCTGCTGCACATGTAAGTGCAAGAGATCCTGAAGCACTCACTCATCATGGGAAAGTACCAATGTGTTTCTTCGTTGGTTGATGGAAGAAACATCTTACAAAAACTCTCCAGATTATTGACTTTTTAAAGATTTTCTAGGAAACGTTTTAGATGAATGCTTATTAGCCCTTGTCAGTATATACTTTTGCAATGTGTCTCTGTGGCGCAATCAGTTAGTGTGTACGGCTATTAACCAAAAGGTTGGTGGTTCAATCCCACCCAGGTACGTAATTGACCTTGTTATCAGATTTTGGTGATCTTTAAGTAGACAAGTCAAAATTTCAAACCCCCTGTTATGGTGTAGGGTACCTGGCCTTCTCTGATGTAATCAGAGTTAGATTTGATTCAGTGATTTATAAAAACAGCTAGGAAGCACAATTTAGCAGTGGGTTGTAGAGAAAAAGAAATATGCTGGCAGAAAAATCCAATTGAGTGATTAAACAGCTCTTCATTTTCTGGCTTTATTTTTATGCTAACAAATTTGTTCTCTGAAAAGTGTCCACAAAGCAAAGTCTCTGATTACACCTTTGTAGGGACGGTTTTTCACCTATTACTAAATTAAACTTGCTTCATTGGAAAGGCAGCAAGATGCATCCTCATTTCAATGTCTACTGAAATAATACAGGTTGACACCAGGAAACATTAACGCCACTGCATCCTTGCTGCTTTCTCATGTGGAAGTCTGTTTAATGTGAAAACAAGGTGATATCTAATTAGCACACAGGTAAGGAATTAAGAAAATCTTTATTTAAGGGTGAAGATGTTTCTCACAAAATCGTTGCCCCAATGCATCATTGAAATTCAAGCTGGAAAGATGATTTTAATATATCACTTGTACATTTTGTATTGCTCTTCAGGTGACAATGTAGTTTGTTTTTGTCAATTACCATTTTAATAATAGGGTAAAGAAAATGAAGTGGATTTTTGAAAGAAAACAATACTGTCAATATACTATTAAAACAAATTAAAATGGTAAAAGTTATTGTACTTTAAGTAAAAATAAAAGAGCCAAAATATCAATCCCAGTTTTGGATTACTTTAATTAACAACAAAAAATGCATATAGCAGAGGATAGTTTCAATCTGCCTACCTCTGGGTTATGGGCCCAGCATGCTTCCATTGCTGTACTCTGCTGCACATGTAAGTGCAAGAGATCCTGAAGCACTCACTCATCATGGGAAAGTACCAATGTGTTTCTTCGTTGGTTGATAGAAGAAACATCTTACAAAAACTCTCCAGATTATTGACTTTTTTAAGTTTTTCTAGGAAACGTTTTAGATGAATGCTTATTAGCATTTGTCAGTATGTACTTTTGCAAAGTGTCTCTGTGGCGCAATCAGTTAGTGTGTACGGCTATTAACCAAAAGGTTGGTGGTTCAATCCCACCCAGGGACGTAATTGACCTTGTTATCAGATTTTGGTGATCTTTAAGTAGACAAGTCAAATTTCATACCCCCTGTTATTGTGTAGGGTACCTGGCCTTCTCAGATGTAATCAGAGTTAGATTTGATTCAGTGATTTTATAAAAAACTGCTAGGAAGCACAATTTAGCAGTGGGTTGCAGAGAAAAAAAATATGCTGGCAGAAAAATCCAATTGAGTGATTAAACAGCTCTTCATTTTCTGACTTTATTTTTATGCTAACAAATTTGTTCTCTGAAAAGTGTCCACAAAGCCAAGTCTCTGATTAACACCTTTGTAGGGATGGTTTTTCACCTATTACTAAATTAAACTTGCTTCATTGGAAAGGCAGCAAGATGCATCCTCATTTCAATGTCTACTGAAATAATACAGGTTGACACCAGGAAACATTAACGCCACTGCATCCTTGCTGCTTTCTCATGTGGAAGTCTGTTTAATGTGAAAACAAGGTGATATCTAATTAGCACACAGGTAAGGAATTAAGAAAATCTTTATTTAAGGGTGAAGATGTTTCTCACAAAATTGTTGCCCCAATGCATCATTGAAATTCAAGCTGGAAAGATGATTTTAATATATCACTTGTACATTTTGTATTGCTCTTCTGGTGACAATGTAGTTTGTTTTTGTCAATTACCATTTTAATAATAGGGTAAAGAAAATGAAGTGGATTTTTGAAAGAAAACAATACTGTCAATATACTATTAAAACAAATTAAAATGGTAAAAGTTATTGTACTTTAAGTAAAAATAAAAGAGCCAAAATATCAATCCCAGTTTTGGATTACTTTAATTAACAACAAAAAATGCATATAGCAGAGGATAGTTTCAATCTGCCTACCTCTGGGTTATGGGCCCAGCATGCTTCCATTGCTGTACTCTGCTGCACATGTAAGTGCAAGAGATCCTGAAGCACTCACTCATCATGGGAAAGTACCAATGTGTTTCTTCGTTGGTTGATAGAAGAAACATCTTACAAAAACTCTCCAGATTATTGACTTTTTTAAGTTTTTCTAGGAAACGTTTTAGATGAATGCTTATTAGCATTTGTCAGTATGTACTTTTGCAAAGTGTCTCTGTGGCGCAATCAGTTAGTGTGTACGGCTATTAACCAAAAGGTTGGTGGTTCAATCCCACCCAGGGACGTAATTGACCTTGTTATCAGATTTTGGTGATCTTTAAGTAGACAAGTCAAATTTCATACCCCCTGTTATTGTGTAGGGTACCTGGCCTTCTCAGATGTAATCAGAGTTAGATTTGATTCAGTGATTTTATAAAAAACTGCTAGGAAGCACAATTTAGCAGTGGGTTGCAGAGAAAAAAAATATGCTGGCAGAAAAATCCAATTGAGTGATTAAACAGCTCTTCATTTTCTGGCTTTATTTTTATGCTAACAAATTTGTTCTCTGAAAAGTGTCCACAAAGCCAAGTCTCTGATTAACACCTTTGTAGGGATGGTTTTTCACCTATTACTAAATTAAACTTGCTTCATTGGAAAGGCAGCAAGATGCATCCTCATTTCAATGTCTACTGAAATAATACAGGTTGACACCAGGAAACATTAACGCCACTGCATCCTTGCTGCTTTCTCATGTGGAAGTCTGTTTAATGTGAAAACAATGTGATATCTAATTAGCACACAG
The DNA here is from genome assembly GCF_028390025.1 of Pseudophryne corroboree. NCBI lineage: Eukaryota > Metazoa > Chordata > Amphibia > Anura > Myobatrachidae > Pseudophryne > Pseudophryne corroboree. The sequence goes on along the minus strand of NW_026970393.1, from coordinate 166,221 downwards.
GTAAGGAATTAAGAAAATCTTTATTTAAGGGTGAAGATGTTTCTCACAAAATCGTTGCCCCAATGCATCATTGAAATTAAAGCTGGAAAGATGATTTTAATATATCACTTGTACATTTTGTATTGCTCTTCTGGTGACAATGTAGTTTGTTTTTGTCAATTACAATTTTAATAATAGGGTAAAGAAAATTAAGTGGATTTTTGAAAGAAAACAATACTGTCAATATACTATCAAAACAAATTAAAATGGTAAAAGTTGTTGTACTTTAAGTAAAAATAAAAGAGCCAAAATATCAATCCCAGTTTTGGATTACTTTAATTAACAAAAAAAATGCATATAGCAAAGGATAGTTTCAATCTGCCTACCTCTGGGTTATGGGCCCAGCATGCTTCCATTGCAGTACTCTGCTGCACATGTAAGTGCAAGAGATCCTGAAGCACTCACTCATCATGGGAAAGTACCAATGTGTTTCTTCGTTGGTTGATGGAAGAAACATCTTACAAATTCTCTCCAGATTATTGACTTTTTAAAGTTTTTCTAGGAAACGTTTTAGATGAATGCTTATTAGCCTTTGTCAGTATGCACTTTCGCAAAGTGTCTCTGTGGCGCAATCAGTTAGTGTGTATGGCTATTAACTAAAAGGTTGGTGGTTCAATCCCACCCAGGGATGTAATTGATCTTGTTATCAGATTTTGGTGATCTTTAAGTAGACAAGTCAAAATTTCAAACCCCCTCTTATGGTGTAGGGTACCTGGCCTTCTCTGATGTAATCAGAGTTAGATTTGATTCATTGATTTTATAAAAACAGCGAGGAAGCACAATTTAGCAGTGGTTTGCAGAGAAAAAAAATATGCTGGCAGAAAAATCCAATTGAGTGATTAAACAGCTCTTCATTTTCTGGCTTTATTTTTATGCTAACAAATTTGTTCTCTGAAAAGTGTCCACAAAGCCAAGTCTCTGATTAACACCTTTGTAAGGATGGTTTTTCACCTATTACTAAATTAAACTTGCTTCATTGGAAAGGCAGCAAGATGCATCCTCATTTCAATGTCTACTGAAATAATACAAGTTGACACCAGGAAACATTAACGCCACTGCATCCTTGCTGCTTTCTCATGTGGAAGTCTGTTTAATGCAAAAACAAGGTGATATCTAATTATCACACAGGTAAGATATTAAGAAAATCTTTATTTAAGGGTGAAGATGTTTCTCACAAAATCGTTGCCCCCAATGCATCATTGAAATTCAAGCTGGAAAGATGATTTTAATATATCACTTGTACATTTTGCATTGCTCTTCTGGTGACAATGTAGTTTGTTTTTGTCAATTACCATTTTAATAATAGGGTAAAGAAAATTAAGTGGATTTTTGAAAGAAAACAATACTGTCAATATACTATTAAAACAAATTAAAATGGTAAAAGTTATTGTACTTTAAGTAAAAATAAAAGAGCCAAAATATCAATCCCAGTTTTGGATTACTTTAATTAACAAAAAAAAAGCATATAGCAGAGGATAGTTTCAATCTGCCTACCTCTGGGTTATGGGCCCAGCATGCTTCCATTGCTGTACTCTGCTGCACATGTAAGTGCAAGAGATCCTGAAGCACTCACTCATCATGGGAAAGTACCAATGTGTTTCTTCGTTGGTTGATAGAAGAAACATCTTACAAAAACTCTCCAGATTATTGACTTTTTTAAGTTTTTCTAGGAATCGTTTTAGATGAATGCTTATTAGCATTTGTCAGTATGGACTTTTGCAAAGTGTCTCTGTGGCGCAATCAGTTAGTGTGTACGGCTATTAACCAAAAGGTTAGTGGTTCAATCCCACCCAGGGACGTAATTGACCTTGTTATCAGATTTTGGTGATCTTTAAGTAGACAAGTCAAATTTCATACCCCCTGTTATTGTGTAGGGTACCTGGCCTTCTCTGATGTAATCAGAGTTAGATTTGATTCAGTGATTTTATAAAAAAAGCTAGGAAGCACAATTTAGCAGTGGGTTGCAGAGAAAAAAAATATGCTGGCAGAAAAATCCAATTGAGTGATTAAACAGCTCTTTATTTTCTGGCTTTATTTTTATGCTAACAAATTTGTTCTCTGAAAAGTGTCCACAAAGCCAAGTCTCTGATTAACACCTTTGTAAGGATGGTTTTTCACCTATTACTAAATTAAACTTGCTTCATTGGAAAGGCAGCAAGATGCATCCTCATTTCAATGTCTACTGAAATAATACAGGTTGACACCAGGAAACATTAACGCCACTGCATCCTTGCTGCTTTCTCATGTGGAAGTCTGTTTCATGTGAAAACAAGGTGATATCTAATTAGCACACAGGTAAGGAATTAAGAATATCTTTATTTAAGGGTGAAGATGTTTCTCACAAAATCGTTGCCCCAATGCATCATTGAAATTCAAGCTGGAAAGATGATTTTAATATATCACTTGTACATTTTGTATTGCTCTTCTGGTGACAATGTAGTTTGTTTTTGTCAATTACCATTTTAATAATAGGGTAAAGAAAATGAAGTGGATTTTTGAAAGAAAACAATACTGTCAATATACTATTAAAACAAATTAAAATGGTAAAAGTTATTGTACTTTAAGTAAAAATAAAAGAGCCAAAATATCAATCCCAGTTTTGGAATACTTTAATTAACAAACAAAAAAATGCATATAGCAGAGGATAGTTTCAATCTGCCTACCTCTGGGTTATGGGCCCAGCATGCTTCCATTGCTGTACTCTGCTGCACATGTAAGTGCAAGAGATCCTGAAGCACTCACTCATCATGGGAAAGTACCAATGTGTTTCTTCGTTGGTTGATAGAAGAAACATCTTACAAAAACTCTCCAGATTATTGACTTTATTAAGTTTTTCTAGGAAACGTTTTAGATGAATGCTTATTAGCCTTTGTCAGTATGTACTTTTGCAAAGTGTCTCTGTGGCGCAATCAGTTAGTGTGTACGGCTATTAACCAAAAGGTTGGTGGTTCAATCCCACCCAGGGACGTAATTGACCTTGTTATCAGATTTTGGTGATATTTAAGTAGACAAGTCAAAATTTCAAACCCCCTCTTATTGTGTAGGGTACCTGGCCTTCTCTGATGTAATCAGAGTTAGATTTGATTCAGTGATTTTATAAAAACATCTAGGAAGCACAATTTAGCAGTGGGTTGCAGAGAAAAAGAAATATGCTTGCAAAAAAATCAAATTGCTTGATTTAACAGCTCTTAATTTTCTTGCTTTGTTTTTATGCTAACAAATTTGTTCTCTGAAAAGTGTCCACAAAGCCAAGTCTCTGATTAACACCTTTGTAGGGATGGTTTTTCACCTATTACTAAATTAAACTTGCTTCATTGGAAAGGCAGCAAGATGCATCCTCATTTCAATGTCTACTGAAATAATACAGGTTGACACCAGGAAACATTAACGCCACTGCATCCTTGCTGCTTTCTCATGTGGAAGTCTGTTTAATGTGAAAACAAGGTGATATCTAATTAGCACACAGGTAAGGAATTACGAAAATCTTTATTTAAGGGTGAAGATGTTTCTCACAAAATTGTTGCCCCAATGCATCATTGAAATTCAAGCTGGAAAGATGATTTTAATATATCACTTGTACATTTTGTATTGCTCTTCTGGTGACAATGTAGTTTTTTTTGTCAATTACCATTTTAATAACAGGGTAAAGAAAATTAAGTGGATTTTTGAAAGAAAACTATACTGTCAATATACTATTAAAACAAATTAAAATGGTAAAAGTTATTGTACTTTAAGTAAAAATAAAAGAGCAAAAATATCAATCCCAGTTTTGATTACTTAAATTAACAAAAAAAATGCATATAGCAAAGGATAGTTTCAATCTGCCTACCTCTGGGTTATGGGTCCAGCATGCTTCCATTGCAGTACTCTGCTGCACATGTAAGTGCAAGAGATCCTGAAGCACTCACTCATCATGGGAAAGTACCAATGTGTTTATTCGTTGGTTGATGGAAGAAACATCTTACAAAAACTCTCCAGATTATTGATTTTTTTATGTTTTTTTAGGAAACGTTCTAGATGTATGCTTATTAGCCTTTGTCAGTAGGCACTTTTTGCAAAGTGTCTCTGTGGCGCAATCGGTTAGTGTGTTCGGCTATTAACCGAAAGGTTGGTGGTTCAATCCCACCCAGGGACGTAATTAAACTTGTGATCAGATTTTGGTGATATTTAAGTAGACAAGTCAAAATTTCAAACCCCCTCTTATGGTGTAGGGTACATGGCCTTCTCTGATGTAATCAGAGTTAGATTTGATTCAGTGATTTTATAAAAAAACAGCTAGGAAGCACAATTTAGCAGTGGGTTGCAGAGAAAAAAAATATGCTGGCAGAAAAATCCAATTGAGTGATTAAACAGCTCTTCATTTTCTGGCTTTATTTTTATGCTAACAAATTTGTTCTCTGAAAAGTGTCCACAAAGCCAAGTCTCTGATTAACACCTTTGTAAGGATGGTTTTTCACCTATTACTAAATTAAACTTGCTTCATTGGAAAGGCAGCAAGATGCATCCTCATTTCAATGTCTACTGAAATAATACAAGTTGACACCAGGAAACATTAACACCACTGCTTCCTTGCTGCTTTCTCATGTGGAAGTCTGTTTAATGTGAAAACAAGGTGATATCTAATTAGCACACAGGTAAGGAATTAAGAAAATCTTTATTTAAGGGTGAAGATGTTTCTCACAAATTTGTTGACCCAATGCATCATTGAAATTCAAGCTGGAAAGATGATTTTAATATATCACTTGTACATTTTGTATTGCTCTTCTGGTGACAATGTAGTTTGTTTTTGTCAATTACCATTTTAATAATAGGGTAAAGAAAATGAAGTGGATTTTTGAAAGAAAACAATACTGTCAATATACTATTAAAACAAATTAAAATGGTAAAAGTTATTGTACTTTAAGTAAAAATAAAAGAGCCAAAATATCAATCCCAGTTTTGGATTACTTTAATTAACAAAAAAAAATGCATATAGCAGAGGATAGTTTCAATCTGCCTACCTCTGGGTTATGGGCCCAGCATGCTTCCATTGCTGTACTCTGCTGCACATGTAAGTGCAAGAGATCCTGAAGCACTCACTCATCATGGGAAAGTACCAATGTGTTTCTTCGTTGGTTGATAGAAGAAACATTTTACAAAAACGCTCCAGATTATTGACTTTTTTAAGTTTTTCTAGGAAACGTTTTAGATGAATGCTTATTAGCATTTGTCAGTATGTACTTTTGCAAAGTGTATCTGTGGCGCAATCAGTTAGTGTGTACGGCTATTAACCAAAAGGTTGGTGGTTCAATCCCACCCAGGGAAGTAATTGACCTTGTTATCAGATTTTGGTGATCTTTAAGTAGACAAGTCAAATTTCATACCCCCTGTTATGGTGTAGGGTACCTGGCCTTCTCTGATGTAATCAGAGTTAGATTTGATTCAGTGATTTTATAAAAACATCTAGGAAGCACAATTTAGCAGTGGGTTGCAGAGAAAAAGAAATATGCTGGCAAAAAAATCAAATTGCGTGATTAAACAGCTCTTCATTTTCTGGCTTTATTTTTATGCTAACAAATTTGTTCTCTGAAAAGTGTCCACAAAGCCAAGTCTCTGATTAACACCTTTGTAGGGATGGTTTTTCACCTATTACTAAATTAAACTTGCTTCATTGGAAAGGCAGCAAGATGTATCCTCATTTCAATGTCTACTGAAATAATACAGGTTGACACCAGGAAACATTAACGCCACTGCATCCTTGCTGCTTTCTCATGTGGAAGTCTGTTTAATGTGAAAACAAGGTGATATCTAATTAGCACACAGGTAAGGAATTAAGAAAATCTTTATTTAAGGGTGAAGATGTTTCTCACAAAATCGTTGCCCCAATGCATCATTGAAATTCAAGCTGGAAAGATGATTTTAATATATCACTTGTACATTTTGTATTGCTCTTCTGGTGACAATGTAGTTTGTTTTTGTCAATTACCATTTTAATAATAGGGTAAAGAAAATGAAGTGGATTTAGTATACTGTCAATATACTATTAAAACAAATTAAAATGGTAAAAGTTATTGTACTTTAAGTAAAAATAAAAGAGACAAAATATCAATCCCAGTTTTGGATTACTTTAATTAACAAAAAAAAATGCATATAGCAGAGGATAGTTTCAATCTGCCTACCTCTGGGTTATGGGCCCAGCATGCTTCCATTGCAGTACTCTGCTGCACATGTAAGTGCAAGAGATCCTGAAGCACTCACTCATTATGGGAAAGTACCAATGTGTTTCTTCGTTGGTTGATGGAAGAAACATCTTACAAAAACTCTCCAGATTATTGACTTTTTAAAGTTTTTCTAGGAAACGTTTTAGATGAATGCTTATTAGCCTTTGTCAGTATAGACTTTTGCAAAGTGTCTCTGTGGCGCAATCAGTTAGTATGTACGGCTATTAACCATAAGGTTGGTGGTTCAATCCCACCCAGGAACCTAATTTCCCTTGTTATCAGATTTTGGTGATCTTTAAGTAGACAAGTCAAAATTTCAAACCCCCTGTTACGGTGTAGAGTACCTGGCCTTCTCTGATGTAATCAGAGTTAGATTTGATTCAGTGATTTTATGAAAACAGCTAGGAAGCACAATTTAGCAGTGGGTTACAGAGAAAAAAAATATGCTGGCAGAAAAATCCAATTGAGTGATTAAACAGCTCTTCATTTTCTAGCTTTATTTTTATGCTAACAAATTTGTTCTCTGAAAAGTGTCCACAAAGCCAAGTCTCTGAATAACACCTTTGTAAGGATGGTTTTTCACCTATTACTAAATTAAACTTGCTTCATTGGAAAGGCAGCAAGATGCATCCTTATTTCAATGTCTACTGAAATAATACAAGTTGACACCAGGAAACATTAACGCCACTGCATCCTTGCTGCTTTCTCATGTGGAAGTCTGTTTAATATGAAAACAAGGTGATATCTAATTAGCACACAGGTAAGGAATTAAGAAAATCTTTATTTAAGGGTGAAGATGTTTCTCACAAAATCGTTGCCCCAATGCATCATTGAAATTCAAGCTGGAAATATGATTTTAATATATCACTTGTACATTTTGTATTGCTCTTCTGGTGACAATGTAGTTTGTTTTTGTCAATTACCATTTTAATAATAGGGTAAAGAAAATGAAGTGGATTTTTGAAAGAAAACAATACTGTCAATATACTATTAAAACAAATTAAAATGGTAAAAGTTGTTGTACGTTAAGTAAAAATAAAAGAGCCAAAATATCAATCCCAGTTTTGGATTACTTTAATTAACAAAAAAAAAATGCATAGAGCAGAAGATAGTTTCAATCTGCCTACCTCTGGGTTATGGGCCCAGCATGCTTCCATTGCTGTACTCTGCTGCACATGTAAGTGCAAGAGATCCTGAAGCACTCACTCATCATGGGAAAGTACCAATGTGTTTCTTCGTTGGTTGATGGAAGAAACATCTTACAAAGACTCTCCAGATTATTGACTTTTTAAAGTTTTTCTAGGAAACGTTTTAGATGAATGCTTATTAGCCTTTGTCAGTATGTACTTTTGCAAAGTGTCTCTGTGGCGCAATCAGTTAGTATGTACGGCTATTAACCAAAAGGTTGGTGGTTCAATCCCACCCAGAGACCTAATTGACCTTGTTATCAGATTTTGGTGATCTTTAAGTAGACAAGTCAAAATTTCAAACCCCCTGTTATGGTGTAGGGTACCTGGCCTTCTCTGATGTAATCAGAGTTAGATTTGATTCAGTGATTTTATAAAAACAGCTAGGAAGCACAATTTAGCAGTGGTTTGCAGAGAAAAAAAATATGCTGGCAGAAAAATCCAATTGAGTGATTAAACAGCTCTTAATTTTCTTGCTTTGTTTTTATGCTCCTCCCCACACACGGTTATTATAATAAGGCCACCCCCCTACCCCCTTCCCTCCCTGCTGTGTGTCCAGCCACCCCCCCCCCTCACCTGCTGTGTGTCCGGCCTACCCCCCCCTCACCTGCTGTGTGTCCAGCCCCCCCCCTCACCTGCTGTGTGTCCAGCCCCCCCCCCCCCTCACCTGCTGTGTGTCCGGCCTACCCCCCCCCTCCCTGCTGTGTGTCCAGCCACCCCCCCCCCTCACCTGCTGTGTGTCTGGCCTACCCCCCCCTCCCTGCTGTGTGTCCACCCCCCACCCCCCCCTCCCTGCTGTGTGTCCGGCCTACCCCCCCTCCCTGCTGTTTGTCCGGCCTACCCCCCCCCCTCCCTGCTGTGTGTCCAGACCCCCCCCCTCACCTGCTGTGTGTCCAGCCACCCCCCCCACCTGCTGTGTGTCCGGCCTACCCCCCCCCTCCTTGCTGTTTGTCCGGCCACCCTCCCCTCCCCTGCTGTGTGTCCGGCGGCCTACCCCCCCCCTCCCTGCTGTGTGTCCGGCGGCCTACCCCCCCCCCTCCCTGCTGTGTGTCCGGCCTACCCCCCCTCACCTGCTGTGTGTCCAGCCCCCCCCTCCTCCCCTGCTGTGTGTCCAGCCCCCCCCCTCCTCCCCTGCTGTGTGTCCGGCCTACCCCCCCCTCCCTGCTGTTTGTCCGGCCACCCTCCCCTTCCCTGCTGTGTGTCCGGCCACCCTCCCCTTCCCTGCTGTGTGTCCGGCCACCCTCCCCTTCCCTGCTGTGTGTCCGGCCACCCTCCCCTCCCCTGCTGTGTGTCCGGCCACCCTCCCCTCCCCTGCTGTGTGTCCGGCCTACCCCCCCCCCTCACCTGCTGCGTGTCCAGCCCCCCCCTCACCTGCTGTGTGTCCAGCCCCCCCCCCTCACCTGCTGTGTGTCCAGCCCCCCCCCCTCACCTGCTGTGTGTCCAGCCCCCCCCTCACCTGCTGTGTGTCCAGCCCCCCCCCCCCTCACCTGCTGTGTGTCCAGCCCCCCCCCCCCCTCACCTGCTGTGTGTCCAGCCCCCCCCCTCACCTGCTGTGTGTCCAGCCCCCCCCCCTCACCTGCTGTGTGTCCAGCCCCCCCCCCCCCTCACCTGCTGTGTGTCCAGCCCCCCCCCCCTCACCTGCTGTGTGTCCAGCCCCCCCCCCTCACCTGCTGTGTGTCCAGCCCCCCCTCACCTGCTGTGTGTCCAGCCACCCCCCCTCCCCTGTTTGTGTCCGGCCTACCCCCCCCCTCCCTGCTGTTTGTCCGGCCTACCCCCCCCCCTCCCTGCTGTTTGTCCGACCACCCTCCCCTCCCCTGCAGTGTGTCCTGCCTACCCCCCCTCCCTGCTGTGTGTCCAGCCACCCCCCCCTCACCTGCTGTGTGTCCGGCCTACCCTCCCCCCCCCCTCCCCTCTCCTGCTGTTTGTCTGGCCACCATCCCCTCCCCTCCCCTGCTGTGTGTTCGGCAACTCCCCCCTCTTCCTGCTGTGTTCGGCCACCCCCTCCCCTCCCTGCCGTGTGTCCGGTCACCCCCCCCTCTCTGCTGTGTGTCCAGCCACCCCCCCCTCTCTGCTGTGTGTCCGGCCACCCCCCCCAGACACGCAGCGCCCGACACACACAGACATGCAACGCCTGACACGCATACGCATATGCAGCGCCTGACACACACGCACACACACAGCACCTGACACACACACACACACACACACCACCTGACACACACACACACAGCACCTGACACTCACACGGACCTGACACACGCGCACACACTCACACGCAGCACCTGACACACGCACACACAGACGCAGCACCTGACACTCACACGGACCTGACACACACGCACACACTCACACGCGGCGCCTGACGCACATAGACACGCGGCGCCTGACGCACACGCGGCGCCTGACGCACACGCGGCGCCTGACGCACACGCGGCGCCTGACAGACACGCGGCGCCTGACAGACACGCGGCGCCTGACACACACGCACAGGCAGCGCCTGGCACACACGCACAGGCAGCGCCTGACACACACGCAGCGCCTGACACACACAGACACGCAGCGCCTGACACACACAGACACGCAGCGCCTGACACACACAGACACGCAGCGCCTGACACACACAGACACGCAGCGCCTGACGCACAGGCAGCGCCTGACACACACGCACACGCACAGGCAGCGCCTGACACACGCAGCGCCTGACACACGCAGCGCCAGACACACACACGCACCTGACACATGCTCCTGACACACGCAGCACCAATTGAGTGATTAAACAGCTCTTTATTTTCTGGCTTTATTTTTATGCTAACAAATTTGTTCTCTGAAAAGTGTCCACAAAGCCAAGTCTCTGATTAACACCTTTGTAGGGATGGTTTTTCACCTATTACTAAATTAAACTTGCTTCATTGGAAAGGCAGCAAGATGCATCCTCATTTCAATGTCTACTGAAATAATACAGGTTGACACCAGGAAACATTAACGCCACTGCATCCTTGCTGCTTTCTCATGTGGAAGTCTGTTTAATGTGAAAACAAGGTGATATCTAATTAGCACACAGGTAAGGAATTAAGAAAATCTTTATTTAAGGGTGAAGATGTTTCTCACAAAATCGTTGCCCCAAGGCATCATTGAAATTCAAGCTGGAAAGATGATTTTAATATATCACTTGTACATTTTGTATTGCTCTTCTGGTGACAATGTAGTTTGTTTTTGTCAATTACAATTTTAATAATAGGGTAAAGAAAATTAAGTGGATTTTTGAAAGAAAACAATACTGTCAATATACTATCAAAACAAATTAAAATGGTAAAAGTTATTGTACTTTAAGTAAAAATAAAAGAGCCAAAATATCAATCCCAGTTTTGGATTACTTTAATTAACAAAAAAAATGCATATAGCAAAGGATAGTTTCAATCTGCCTACCTCTGGGTTATGGGCCCAGCATGCTTCCATTGCAGTACTCTGCTGCACATGTAAGTGCAAGAGATCCTGAAGCACTCACTCATCATGGGAAAGTACCAATGTGTTTCTTCGTTGGTTGATGGAAGAAACATCTTACAAAAACTCTCCAGATTATTGACTTTTTAAAGTTTTTCTAGGAAACGTTTTAGATGAATGCTTATTAGCCTTTGTCAGTATGCACTTTCGCAAAGTGTCTCTGTGGCGCAATCAGTTAGTGTGTACGGCTATTAACTAAAAGGTTGGTGGTTCAATCCCACCCAGGGATGTAATTGATCTTGTTATCAGATTTTGGTGATCTTTAAGTAGACAAGTCAAAATTTCAAACCCCCTCTTATGGTGTAGGGTACCTGGCCTTCTCTGATGTAATCAGAGTTAGATTTGATTCATTGATTTTATAAAAACAGCGAGGAAGCACAATTTAGCAGTGGTTTGCAGAGAAAAAAAATATGCTGGCAGAAAAATCCAATTGAGTGATTAAACAGCTCTTCATTTTCTGGCTTTATTTTTATGCTAACAAATTTGTTCTCTGAAAAGTGTCCACAAAGCCAAGTCTCTGATTAACACCTTTGTAAGGATGGTTTTTCACCTATTACTAAATTAAACTTGCTTCATTGGAAAGGCAGCAAGATGCATCCTCATTTCAATGTCTACTGAAATAATACAAGTTGACACCAGGAAACATTAACGCCACTGCATCCTTGCTGCTTTCTCATGTGGAAGTCTGTTTAATGCAAAAACAAGGTGATATCTAATTATCACACAGGTAAGGAATTAAGAAAATCTTTATTTAAGGGTGAAGATGTTTCTCACAAAATCGTTGCCCCAATGCATCATTGAAATTCAAGCTGGAAAGATGATTTTAATATATCACTTGTACATTTTGTATTGCTCTTCTGGTGACAATGTAGTTTGTTTTTGTCAATTACCATTTTAATAATAGGGTAAAGAAAATTAAGTGGATTTTTGAAAGAAAACAATACTGTCAATATACTATTAAAACAAATTAAAATGGTAAAAGTTATTGTACTTTAAGTAAAAATAAAAGAGCCAAAATATCAATCCCAGTTTTGGATTACTTTAATTAACAAAAAAAAAGCATATAGCAGAGGATAGTTTCAATCTGCCTACCTCTGGGTTATGGGCCCAGCATGCTTCCATTGCTGTACTCTGCTGCACATGTAAGTGCAAGAGATCCTGAAGCACTCACTCATCATGGGAAAGTACCAATGTGTTTCTTCGTTGGTTGATGGAAGAAACATCTTACAAAAACTCTCCAGATTATTGACTTTTTAAAGTTTTTCTAGGAAACGTTTTAGATGAATGCTTATTAGCCCTTGTCAGTATATACTTTTGCAATGTGTCTCTGTGGCGCAATCAGTTAGTGTGTACGGCTATTAACCAAAAGGCTGGTGGTTCAATCCCACCCAGGTACGTAATTGATCTTGTTATCAGATTTTGGTGATCTTTAAGTAGACAAATCAAAATTTCAAACCCCCTGTTATGGTGTAGGGTACCTGGCCTTCTCTGATGTAATCAGAGTTAGATTTGATTCAGTGATTTATAAAAACAGCTAGGAAGCACAATTTAGCAGTGGGTTGTAGAGAAAAAGAAATATGCTGGCAGAAAAATCCAATTGAGTGATTAAACAGCTCTAATGTTTCTTGACACCAGGAAACATTAACGCCACTGCATCCTTGCTGCTTTCTCATGTGGAAGTCTGTTTAATGTGAAAACAAGGTGATATCTAATTAGCACACAGGTAAGGAATTAAGAAAATCTTTATTTAAGGGTGAAGATGTTTCTCACAAAATCGTTGCCCCAATGCATCATTGAAATTCAAGCTGGAAAGATGATTTTAATATATCACTTGTGTCCAGCCCCCCCCTCACCTGCTGTGTGTCCAGCCCCCCCCCCCCCCTCACCTGCTGTGTGTCCAGCCCCCCCCCCCTCACCTGCTGTGTGTCCAGCCCCCCCCCCCTCACTTGCTGTGTGTCCAGCCCCCCCCTCACCTGCTGTGTGTCCAGCCCCCCCCCCTCACCTGCTGTGTGTCCAGCCCCCCCCCTCACCTGCTGTGTGTCCAGCCCCCCCCCCTCACCTGCTGTGTGTCCAGCCCCCCCCCTCACCTGCTGTGTGTCCAGCCCCCCCCCCTCACCTGCTGTGTGTCCAGCCCCCCCCCCTCACCTGCTGTGTGTCCAGCCCCCCCCCTCACCTGCTGTGTGTCCAGCCACCCCCCCTCCCCTGTTTGTGTCCGGCCTACCCCCCCCCCTCCCTGCTGTTTGTCCGGCCTACCCCCCCCCCTCCCTGCTGTTTGTCCGACCACCCTCCCCTCCCCTGCAGTGTGTCCTGCCTACCCCCCCCCCTCCCTGCTGTGTGTCCAGCCACACCCCCCCTCACCTGCTGTGTGTCCGGCCTACCCTCCCTCCCCTCTCCTGCTGTTTGTCTGGCCACCATCCCCTCCCCTCCCCTGCTGTGTGTTCGGCAACTCCCCCCTCTTCCTGCTGTGTTCGGCCACCCCCTCCCCTCCCTGCCGTGTGTCCGGTCACCCCCCCCTCTCTGCTGTGTGTCCAGCCACCCCCCCCTCTCTGCTGTGTGTCCGGCCACCCCCCCCAGACACGCAGCGCCCGACACACACAGACATGCAACGCCTGACACGCATACGCATATGCAGCGCCTGACACACACGCACACACACAGCACCTGACACACACACACACACACACACACAGCACCTGACACACACACACAGCACCTGACACTCACACGGACCTGACACACGCGCACACACTCACACGCAGCACCTGACACACGCACACACAGACGCAGCACCTGACACTCACACGGACCTGACACACACGCACACACTCACACGCGGCGCCTGACGCACATAGACACGCGGCGCCTGACGCACACGCGGCGCCTGACGCACACGCGGCGCCTGACGCACACGCGGCGCCTGACAGACACGCGGCGCCTGACACACACGCACAGGCAGCGCCTGGCACACACGCACAGGCAGCGCCTGACACACACGCAGCGCCTGACACACACAGACACGCAGCGCCTGACACACACAGACACGCAGCGCCTGACACACACAGACACGCAGCGCCTGACACACACAGACACGCAGCGCCTGACGCACAGGCAGCGCCTGACACACACGCACACGCACAGGCAGCGCCTGACACATGCAGCGCCTGACACACGCAGCGCCTGACACACACACGCACCTGACACATGCTCCTGACACACGCAGCACCAATTGAGTGATTAAACAGCTCTACATTTTCTGGCTTTATTTTTATGCTAACAAATTTGTTCTCTGAAAAGTGTTCACAAAGCCAAGTCTCTGATTAACACCTTTGTAGGGATGGTTTTTCACCTATTACTAAATTAAACTTGTTTCATTGGAAAGGCAGCAAGATGCATCCTCATTTCAATGTCTACTGAAATAATACAGGTTGACACCAGGAAACATTAACGCCACTGCATCCTTGCTGCTTTCTCATGTGGAAGTCTGTTTAATGTGAAAACAAGGTGATATCTAATTAGCACACAGGTAAGGAATTAAGAAAATCTTTATTTAAGGGTGAAGATGTTTCTCACAAAATCGTTGCCCCAATGCATCATTGAAATTCAAGCTGGAAAGATGATTTTAATATATCACTTGTACATTTTGTATTGCTCTTCTGGTGACAATGTAGTTTGTTTTTGTCAATTACAATTTTAATAATAGGGTAAAGAAAATTAAGTGGATTTTTGAAAGAAAACAATACTGTCAATATACTATCAAAACAAATTAAAATGGTAAAAGTTATTGTACTTTAAGTAAAAATAAAAGAGCCAAAATATCAATCCCAGTTTTGGATTACTTTAATTAACAAAAAAAATGCATATAGCAAAGGATAGTTTCAATCTGCCTACCTCTGGGTTATGGGCCCAGCATGCTTCCATTGCAGTACTCTGCTGCACATGTAAGTGCAAGAGATCCTGAAGCACTCACTCATCATGGGAAAGTACCAATGTGTTTCTTCGTTGGTTGATGGAAGAAACATCTTACAAAAACTCTCCAGATTATTGACTTTTTAAAGTTTTTCTAGGAAACGTTTTAGATGAATGCTTATTAGCCTTTGTCAGTATGCACTTTCGCAAAGTGTCTCTGTGGCGCAATCAGTTAGTGTGTACGGCTATTAATTAAAAGGTTGGTGGTTCAATCCCACCCAGGGATGTAATTGATCTTGTTATCAGATTTTGGTGATCTTTAAGTAGACAAGTCAAAATTTCAAACCCCCTCTTATGGTGTAGGGTACCTGGCCTTCTCTGATGTAATCAGAGTTAGATTTGATTCATTGATTTTATAAAAACAGCGAGGAAGCACAATTTAGCAGTGGTTTGCAGAGAAAAAAAATATGCTGGCAGAAAAATCCAATTGAGTGATTATACAGCTCTTCATTTTCTGGCTTTATTTTTATGCTAACAAATTTGTTCTCTGAAAAGTGTCCACAAAGCCAAGTCTCTGATTAACACCTTTGTAAGGATGGTTTTTCACCTATTACTAAATTAAACTTGCTTCATTGGAAAGGCAGCAAGATGCATCCTCATTTCAATGTCTACTGAAATAATACAAGTTGACACCAGGAAACATTAACGCCACTGCATCCTTGCTGCTTTCTCATGTGGAAGTCTGTTTAATGCAAAAACAAGGTGATATCTAATTATCACACAGGTAAGGAATTAAGAAAATCTTTATTTAAGGGTGAAGATGTTTCTCACAAAATCGTTGCCCCAATGCATCATTGAAATTCAAGCTGGAAAGATGATTTTAATATATCACTTGTACATTTTGTATTGCTCTTCTGGTGACAATGTAGTTTGTTTTTGTCAATTACCATTTTAATAATAGGGTAAAGAAAATTAAGTGGATTTTTGAAAGAAAACAATACTGTCAATATACTATTAAAACAAATTAAAATGGTAAAAGTTATTGTACTTTAAGTAAAAATAAAAGAGCCAAAATATCAATCCCAGTTTTGGATTACTTTAATTAACAAAAAAAAAGCATATAGCAGAGGATAGTTTCAATCTGCCTACCTCTGGGTTATGGGCCCAGCATGCTTCCATTGCTGTACTCTGCTGCACATGTAAGTGCAAGAGATCCTGAAGCACTCACTCATCATGCGAAAGTACCAATGTGTTTCTTCGTTGGTTGATGGAAGAAACATCTTACAAAAACTCTCCAGATTATTGACTTTTTAAAGTTTTTCTAGGAAACGTTTTAGATGAATGCTTATTAGCCCTTGTCAGTATATACTTTTGCAATGTGTCTCTGTGGCGCAATCAGTTAGTGTGTACGGCTATTAACCAAAAGGTTGGTGGTTCAATCCCACCCAGGTACGTAATTGACATTGTTATCAGATTTTGGTGATCTTTAAGTAGACAAGTCAAAATTTCAAACCCCCTGTTATGGTGTAGGGTACCTGGCCTTCTCTGATGTAATCAGAGTTAGATTTGATTCAGTGATTTATAAAAACAGCTAGGAAGCACAATTTAGCAGTGGGTTGTAGAGAAAAAGAAATATGCTGGCAGAAAAATCCAATTGAGTGATTAAACAGCTCTTCATTTTCTGGCTTTATTTTTATGCTAACAAATTTGTTCTCTGAAAAGTGTCCACAAAGCAAAGTCTCTGATTACACCTTTGTAGGGATGGTTTTTCACCTATTACTAAATTAAACTTGCTTCATTGGAAAGGCAGCAAGATGCATCCTCATTTCAATGTCTACTGAAATAATACAGGTTGACACCAGGAAACATTAACGCCACTGCATCCTTGCTGCTTTCTCATGTGGAAGTCTGTTTAATGTGAAAACAAGGTGATATCTAATTAGCACACAGGTAAGGAATTAAGAAAATCTTTATTTAAGGGTGAAGATGTTTCTCACAAAATCGTTGCCCCAATGCATCATTGAAATTCAAGCTGGAAAGATGATTTTAATATATCACTTGTACATTTTGTATTGCTCTTCTGGTGACAATGTAGTTTGTTTTTGTCAATTACCATTTTAATAATAGGGTAAAGAAAATGAAGTGGATTTTTGAAAGAAAACAATACTGTCAATATACTATTAAAAAAAATTAAAATGGTAAAAGTTGTTGTACTTTAAGTAAAAATAAAAGAGCCAAAATATCAATCCCAGTTTTGGATTACTTTAATTAACAAAAAAAAATGCATATAGCAGAAGATAGTTTCAATCTGCCTACCTCTGGGTTATGGGCCCAGCATGCTTCCATTGCTGTACTCTGCTGCACATGTAAGTGCAAGAGATCCTGAAGCACTCACTCATCATGGGAAAGTACCAATGTGTTTCTTCGTTGGTTGATGGAAGAAACATCTTACATAAACTCTCCAGATTATTGACTTTTTAAAGTTTTTCTAGGAAACGTTTTAGATGAATGCTTATTAGCCTTTGTCAGTATGTACTTTTGCAAAGTGTCTCTGTGGCGCAATCAGTTAGTATGTACGGCTATTAACCAAAAGGTTGGTGGTTCAATCCCACCCAGAGACCTAATTGACCTTGTTATCAGATTTTGGTGATCTTTAAGTAGACAAGTCAAAATTTCAAACCCCCTGTTATGGTGTAGGGTACCTGGCCTTCTCTGATGTAATCAGAGTTAGATTTGATTCAGTGATTTTATAAAAACAGCTAGGAAGCACAATTTAGCAGTGGTTTGCAGAGAAAAAAAATATGCTGGCAGAAAAATCCAATTGAGTGATTAAACAGCTCTTTATTTTCTGGCTTTATTTTTATGCTAACAAATTTGTTCTCTGAAAAGTGTCCACAAAGCCAAGTCTCTGATTAACACCTTTGTAAGGATGGTTTTTCACCTATTACTAAATTAAACTTGCTTCATTGGAAAGGCAGCAAGATGCATCCTCATTTCAATGTCTACTGAAATAATACAGGTTGACACCAGGAAACATTAACGCCACTGCATCCTTGCTGCTTTCTCATGTGGAAGTCTGTTTAATGTGAAAACAAGGTGATATCTAATTAGCACACAGGTAAGGAATTAAGAATATCTTTATTTAAGGGTGAAGATGTTTCTCACAAAATCGTTGCCCCAATGCATCATTGAAATTCAAGCTGGAAAGATGATTTTAATATATCACTTGTACATTTTGTATTGCTCTTCTGGTGACAATGTAGTTTGTTTTTGTCAATTACCATTTTAATAATAGGGTAAAGAAAATGAAGTGGATTTTTGAAAGAAAACAATACTGTCAATATACTATTAAAACAAATTAAAATGGTAAAAGTTATTGTACTTTAAGTAAAAATAAAAGAGCCAAAATATCAATCCCAGTTTTGGAATACTTTAATTAACAAACAAAAAAATGCATATAGCAGAGGATAGTTTCAATCTGCCTACCTCTGGGTTATGGGCCCAGCATGCTTCCATTGCTGTACTCTGCTGCACATGTAAGTGCAAGAGATCCTGAAGCACTCACTCATCATGGGAAAGTACCAATGTGTTTCTTCGTTGGTTGATAGAAGAAACATCTTACAAAAACTCTCCAGATTATTGACTTTATTAAGTTTTTCTAGGAAACGTTTTAGATGAATGCTTATTAGCCTTTGTCAGTATGTACTTTTGCAAAGTGTCTCTGTGGCGCAATCAGTTAGTGTGTACGGCTATTAACCAAAAGGTTGGTGGTTCAATCCCACCCAGGGACGTAATTGACCTTGTTATCAGATTTTGGTGATATTTAAGTAGACAAGTCAAAATTTCAAACCCCCTCTTATTGTGTAGGGTACCTGGCCTTCTCTGATGTAATCAGAGTTAGATTTGATTCAGTGATTTTATAAAAACATCTAGGAAGCACAATTTAGCAGTGGGTTGCAGAGAAAAAGAAATATGCTTGCAAAAAAATCAAATTGCTTGATTTAACAGCTCTTAATTTTCTTGCTTTGTTTTTATGCTAACAAATTTGTTCTCTGAAAAGTGTCCACAAAGCCAAGTCTCTGATTAACACCTTTGTAGGGATGGTTTTTCACCTATTACTAAATTAAACTTGCTTCATTGGAAAGGCAGCAAGATGCATCCTCATTTCAATGTCTACTGAAATAATACAGGTTGACACCAGGAAACATTAACGCCACTGCATCCTTGCTGCTTTCTCATGTGGAAGTCTGTTTAATGTGAAAACAAGGTGATATCTAATTAGCACACAGGTAAGGAATTACGAAAATCTTTATTTAAGGGTGAAGATGTTTCTCACAAAATTGTTGCCCCAATGCATCATTGAAATTCAAGCTGGAAAGATGATTTTAATATATCACTTGTACATTTTGTATTGCTCTTCTGGTGACAATGTAGTTTTTTTTGTCAATTACCATTTTAATAACAGGGTAAAGAAAATTAAGTGGATTTTTGAAAGAAAACTATACTGTCAATATACTATTAAAACAAATTAAAATGGTAAAAGTTATTGTACTTTAAGTAAAAATAAAAGAGCAAAAATATCAATCCCAGTTTTGATTACTTAAATTAACAAAAAAAATGCATATAGCAAAGGATAGTTTCAATCTGCCTACCTCTGGGTTATGGGTCCAGCATGCTTCCATTGCAGTACTCTGCTGCACATGTAAGTGCAAGAGATCCTGAAGCACTCACTCATCATGGGAAAGTACCAATGTGTTTATTCGTTGGTTGATGGAAGAAACATCTTACAAAAACTCTCCAGATTATTGATTTTTTTATGTTTTTTTAGGAAACGTTCTAGATGTATGCTTATTAGCCTTTGTCAGTAGGCACTTTTTGCAAAGTGTCTCTGTGGCGCAATCGGTTAGTGTGTTCGGCTATTAACCGAAAGGTTGGTGGTTCAATCCCACCCAGGGACGTAATTAAACTTGTGATCAGATTTTGGTGATATTTAAGTAGACAAGTCAAAATTTCAAACCCCCTCTTATGGTGTAGGGTACATGGCCTTCTCTGATGTAATCAGAGTTAGATTTGATTCAGTGATTTTATAAAAAAACAGCTAGGAAGCACAATTTAGCAGTGGGTTGCAGAGAAAAAAAATATGCTGGCAGAAAAATCCAATCGAGTGATTAAACAGCTCTTCATTTTCTGGCTTTATTTTTATGCTAACAAATTTGTTCTCTGAAAAGTGTCCACAAAGCCAAGTCTCTGATTAACACCTTTGTAAGGATGGTTTTTCACCTATTACTAAATTAAACTTGCTTCATTGGAAAGGCAGCAAGATGCATCCTCATTTCAATGTCTACTGAAATAATACAAATTGACACCAGGAAACATTAACGCCACTGCTTCCTTGCTGCTTTCTCATGTGGAAGTCTGTTTAATGTGAAAACAAGGTGATATCTAATTAGCACACAGGTAAGGAATTAAGAAAATCTTTATTTAAGGGTGAAGATGTTTCTCACAAATTTGTTGACCCAATGCATCATTGAAATTCAAGCTGGAAAGATGATTTTAATATATCACTTGTACATTTTGTATTGCTCTTCTGGTGACAATGTAGTTTGTTTTTGTCAATTACCATTTTAATAATAGGGTAAAGAAAATGAAGTGGATTTTTGAAAGAAAACAATACTGTCAATATACTATTAAAACAAATTAAAATGGTAAAAGTTATTGTACTTTAAGTAAAAATAAAAGAGCCAAAATATCAATCCCAGTTTTGGATTACTTTAATTAACAAACAAAAAAATGCATATAGCAGAGGATAGTTTCAATCTGCCTACCTCTGGGTTATGGGCCCAGCATGCTTCCATTGCTGTACTCTGCTGCACATGTAAGTGCAAGAGATCCTGAAGCACTCACTCATCATGGGAAAGTACCAATGTGTTTCTTCGTTGGTTGATAGAAGAAACATTTTACAAAAACGCTCCAGATTATTGACTTTTTTAAGTTTTTCTAGGAAACGTTTTAGATGAATGCTTATTAGCATTTGTCAGTATGTACTTTTGCAAAGTGTATCTGTGGCGCAATCAGTTAGTGTGTACGGCTATTAACCAAAAGGTTGGTGGTTCAATCCCACCCAGGGAAGTAATTGACCTTGTTATCAGATTTTGGTGATCTTTAAGTAGACAAGTCAAATTTCATACCCCCTGTTATGGTGTAGGGTACCTGGCCTTCTCTGATGTAATCAGAGTTAGATTTGATTCAGTGATTTTATAAAAACATCTAGGAAGCACAATTTAGCAGTGGGTTGCAGAGAAAAAGAAATATGCTGGCAAAAAAATCAAATTGCGTGATTAAACAGCTCTTCATTTTCTGGCTTTATTTTTATGCTAACAAATTTGTTCTCTGAAAAGTGTCCACAAAGCCAAGTCTCTGATTAACACCTTTGTAGGGATGGTTTTTCACCTATTACTAAATTAAACTTGCTTCATTGGAAAGGCAGCAAGATGCATCCTCATTTCAATGTCTACTGAAATAATACAGGTTGACACCAGGAAACATTAACGCCACTGCATCCTTGCTGCTTTCTCATGTGGAAGTCTGTTTAATGTGAAAACAAGGTGATATCTAATTAGCACACAGGTAAGGAATTAAGAAAATCTTTATTTAAGGGTGAAGATGTTTCTCACAAAATCGTTGCCCCAATGCATCATTGAAATTCAAGCTGGAAAGATGATTTTAATATATCACTTGTACATTTTGTATTGCTCTTCTGGTGACAATGTAGTTTGTTTTTGTCAATTACCATTTTAATAATAGGGTAAAGAAAATGAAGTGGATTTTTGAAAGAAAACAATACTGTCAATATACTATTAAAACAAATTAAAATGGTAAAAGTTATTGTACTTTAAGTAAAAATAAAAGAGACAAAATATCAATCCCAGTTTTGGATTACTTTAATTAACAAAAAAAAATGCATATAGCAGAGGATAGTTTCAATCTGCCTACCTCTGGGTTATGGGCCCAGCATGCTTCCATTGCTGTACTCTGCTGCACATGTAAGTGCAAGAGATCCTGAAGCACTCACTCATCATGGGAAAGTACCAATGTGTTTCTTCGTTGGTTGATGGAAGAAACATCTTACAAAAACTCTCCAGATTATTGACTTTTTAAAGTTTTTCTAGGAAACGTTTTAGATGAATGCTTATTAGCCTTTGTCAGTATGTACTTTCGCAAAGTGTCTCTGTGGCACAATCAGTTAGTATGTACGGCTATTAACCAAAATGTTGGTGGTTCAATCCCACCCAGAGACCTAATTGACCTTGTTATCAGATTTTGGTGATCTTTAAGTAGACAAGTCAAAATTTCAAACCCCCTGTTACGGTGTAGAGTACCTGGCCTTCTCTGATGTAATCAGAGTTAGATTTGATTCAGTGATTTTATAAAAACAGCTAGGAAGCACAATTTAGCAGTGGGTTGCAGAGAAAAAAAATATGCTGGCAGAAAAATCCAATTGAGTGATTAAACAGCTCTTCATTTTCTGGCTTTATTTTTATGCTAACAAATTTGTTCTCTGAAAAGTGTCCACAAAGCCAAGTCTCTGAATAACACCTTTGTAAGGATGGTTTTTCACCTATTACTAAATTAAACTTGCTTCATTGGAAAGGCAGCAAGATGCATCCTTATTTCAATGTCTACTGAAATAATACAAGTTGACACCAGGAAACATTAACGCCACTGCATCCTTGCTGCTTTCTCATGTGGAAGTCTGTTTAATATGAAAACAAGGTGATATCTAATTAGCACACAGGTAAGGAATTAAGAAAATCTTTATTTAAGGGTGAAGATGTTTCTCACAAAATCGTTGCCCCAATGCATCATTGAAATTCAAGCTGGAAATATGATTTTAATATATCACTTGTACATTTTGTATTGCTCTTCTGGTGACAATGTAGTTTGTTTTTGTCAATTACCATTTTAATAATAGGGTAAAGAAAATGAAGTGGATTTTTGAAAGAAAACAATACTGTCAATATACTATTAAAACAAATTAAAATGGTAAAAGTTGTTGTACTTTAAGTAAAAATAAAACAGCCAAAATATCAATCCCAGTTTTGGATTACTTTAATTAACAAAAAAAAATGCATATAGCAGAAGATAGTTTCAATCTGCCTACCTCTGGGTTATGGGCCCAGCATGCTTCCATTGCTGTACTCTGCTGCACATGTAAGTGCAAGAGATCCTGAAGCACTCACTCATCATGGGAAAGTACCAATGTGTTTCTTCGTTGGTTGATGGAAGAAACATCTTACAAAAACTCTCCAGATTATTGACTTTTTAAAGTTTTTCTAGGAAACGTTTTAGATGAATGCTTATTAGCCTTTGTCAGTATGTACTTTCGCAAAGTGTCTCTGTGGCACAATCAGTTAGTATGTACGGCTATTAACCAAAATGTTGGTGGTTCAATCCCACCCAGAGACCTAATTGACCTTGTTATCAGATTTTGGTGATCTTTAAGTAGACAAGTCAAAATTTCAAACCCCCTGTTACGGTGTAGAGTACCTGGCCTTCTCTGATGTAATCAGAGTTAGATTTGATTCAGTGATTTTATAAAAACAGCTAGGAAGCACAATTTAGCAGTGGGTTGCAGAGAAAAAAAATATGCTGGCAGAAAAATCCAATTGAGTGATTAAACAGCTCTTCATTTTCTGGCTTTATTTTTATGCTAACAAATTTGTTCTCTGAAAAGTGTCCACAAAGCCAAGTCTCTGAATAACACCTTTGTAAGGATGGTTTTTCACCTATTACTAAATTAAACTTGCTTCATTGGAAAGGCAGCAAGATGCATCCTTATTTCAATGTCTACTGAAATAATACAAGTTGACACCAGGAAACATTAACGCCACTGCATCCTTGCTGCTTTCTCATGTGGAAGTCTGTTTAATATGAAAACAAGGTGATATCTAATTAGCACACAGGTAAGGAATTAAGAAAATCTTTATTTAAGGGTGAAGATGTTTCTCACAAAATCGTTGCCCCAATGCATCATTGAAATTCAAGCTGGAAATATGATTTTAATATATCACTTGTACATTTTGTATTGCTCTTCTGGTGACAATGTAGTTTGTTTTTGTCAATTACCATTTTAATAATAGGGTAAAGAAAATGAAGTGGATTTTTGAAAGAAAACAATACTGTCAATATACTATTAAAACAAATTAAAATGGTAAAAGTTGTTGTACTTTAAGTAAAAATAAAACAGCCAAAATATCAATCCCAGTTTTGGATTACTTTAATTAACAAAAAAAAATGCATATAGCAGAAGATAGTTTCAATCTGCCTACCTCTGGGTTATGGGCCCAGCATGCTTCCATTGCTGTTCTCTGCTGCACATGTAAGTGCAAGAGATCCTGAAGCACTCACTCATCATGGGAAAGTACCAATGTGTTTCTTCGTTGGTTGATGGAAGAAACATCTTACAAAAACTCTCCAGATTATTGACTTTTTAAAGTTTTTCTAGGAAACGTTTTAGATGAATGCTTATTAGCCTTTGTCAGTATGTACTTTCGCAAAGTGTCTCTGTGGCACAATCAGTTAGTATGTACGGCTATTAACCAAAATGTTGGTGGTTCAATCCCACCCAGAGACCTAATTGACCTTGTTATCAGATTTTGGTGATCTTTAAGTAGACAAGTCAAAATTTCAAACCCCCTGTTACGGTGTAGAGTACCTGGCCTTCTCTGATGTAATCAGAGTTAGATTTGATTCAGTGATTTTATAAAAACAGCTAGGAAGCACAATTTAGCAGTGGGTTGCAGAGAAAAAAAATATGCTGGCAGAAAAATCCAATTGAGTGATTAAACAGCTCTTCATTTTCTGGCTTTATTTTTATGCTAACAAATTTGTTCTCTGAAAAGTGTCCACAAAGCCAAGTCTCTGAATAACACCTTTGTAAGGATGGTTTTTCACCTATTACTAAATTAAACTTGCTTCATTGGAAAGGCAGCAAGATGCATCCTTATTTCAATGTCTACTGAAATAATACAAGTTGACACCAGGAAACATTAACGCCACTGCATCCTTGCTGCTTTCTCATGTGGAAGTCTGTTTAATATGAAAACAAGGTGATATCTAATTAGCACACAGGTAAGGAATTAAGAAAATCTTTATTTAAGGGTGAAGATGTTTCTCACAAAATCGTTGCCCCAATGCATCATTGAAATTCAAGCTGGAAATATGATTTTAATATATCACTTGTACATTTTGTATTGCTCTTCTGGTGACAATGTAGTTTGTTTTTGTCAATTACCATTTTAATAATAGGGTAAAGAAAATGAAGTGGATTTTTGAAAGAAAACAATACTGTCAATATACTATTAAAACAAATTAAAATGGTAAAAGTTGTTGTACTTTAAGTAAAAATAAAAGAGCCAAAATATCAATCCCAGTTTTGGATTACTTTAATTAACAAAAAAAAATGCATATAGCAGAAGATAGTTTCAATCTGCCTACCTCTGGGTTATGGGCCCAGCATGCTTCCATTGCTGTACTCTGCTGCACATGTAAGTGCAAGAGATCCTGAAGCACTCACTCATCATGGGAAAGTACCAATGTGTTTCTTCGTTGGTTGATGGAAGAAACATCTTACAAAAACTCTCCAGATTATTGACTTTTTAAAGTTTTTCTAGGAAACGTTTTAGATGAATGCTTATTAGCCTTTGTCAGTATGTACTTTCGCAAAGTGTCTCTGTGGCACAATCAGTTAGTATGTACGGCTATTAACCAAAAGGTTGGTGGTTCAATCCCACCCAGAGACCTAATTGACCTTGTTATCAGATTTTGGTGATCTTTAAGTAGACAAGTCAAAATTTCAAACCCCCTGTTATGGTGTAGGGTACCTGGCCTTCTCTGATGTAATCAGAGTTAGATTTGATTCAGTGATTTTATAAAAACAGCTAGGAAGCACAATTTAGCAGTGGTTTGCAGAGAAAAAAAATATGCTGGCAGAAAAATCCAATTGAGTAATTAAACAGCTCTTTATTTTCTGGCTTTATTTTTATGCTAACAAATTTGTTCTCTGAAAAGTGTCCACAAAGCCAAGTCTCTGATTAACACCTTTGTAAGGATGGTTTTTCACCTATTACTAAATTAAACTTGCTTCATTGGAAAGGCAGCAAGATGCATCCTCATTTCAATGTCTACTGAAATAATACAGGTTGACACCAGGAAACATTAACGCCACTGCATCCTTGCTGCTTTCTCATGTGGAAGTCTGTTTAATGTGAAAACAAGGTGATATCTAATTAGCACACAGGTAAGGAATTAAGAAAATCTTTATTTAAGGGTGAAGATGTTTCTCACAAAATCGTTGCCCCAATGCATCATTGAAATTCAAGCTGGAAAGATGATTTTAATATATCACTTGTACATTTTGTATTGCTCTTCTGGTGACAATGTAGTTTGTTTTTGTCAATTACCATTTTAATAATAGGGTAAAGAAAATGAAGTGGATTTTTGAAAGAAAACAATACTGTCAATATACTATTAAAACAAATTAAAATGGTAAAAGTTGTTGTACTTTAAGTAAAAATAAAAGAGCCAAAATATCAATCCCAGTTTTGGATTACTTTAATTAACAAAAAAAAATGCATATAGCAGAAGATAGTTTCAATCTGCCTACCTCTGGGTTATGGGCCCAGCATGCTTCCATTGCTGTACTCTGCTGCACATGTAAGTGCAAGAGATCCTGAAGCACTCACTCATCATGGGAAAGTACCAATGTGTTTCTTCGTTGGTTGATGGAAGAAACATCTTACAAAAACTCTCCAGATTATTGACTTTTTAAAGTTTTTCTAGGAAACGTTTTAGATGAATGCTTATTAGCCTTTGTCAGTATGTACTTTCGCAAAGTGTCTCTGTGGCACAATCAGTTAGTATGTACGGCTATTAACCAAAAGGTTGGTGGTTCAATCCCACCCAGAGACCTAATTGACCTTGTTATCAGATTTTGGTGATCTTTAAGTAGACAAGTCAAAATTTCAAACCCCCTGTTATGGTGTAGGGTACCTGGCCTTCTCTGATGTAATCAGAGTTAGATTTGATTCAGTGATTTTATAAAAACAGCTAGGAAGCACAATTTAGCAGTGGTTTGCAGAGAAAAAAAATATGCTGGCAGAAAAATCCAATTGAGTAATTAAACAGCTCTTTATTTTCTGGCTTTATTTTTATGCTAACAAATTTGTTCTCTGAAAAGTGTCCACAAAGCCAAGTCTCTGATTAACACCTTTGTAAGGATGGTTTTTCACCTATTACTAAATTAAACTTGCTTCATTGGAAAGGCAGCAAGATGCATCCTCATTTCAATGTCTACTGAAATAATACAGGTTGACACCAGGAAACATTAACGCCACTGCATCCTTGCTGCTTTCTCATGTGGAAGTCTGTTTAATGTGAAAACAAGGTGATATCTAATTAGCACACAGGTAAGGAATTAAGAAAATCTTTATTTAAGGGTGAAGATGTTTCTCACAAAATCGTTGCCCCAATGCATCATTGAAATTCAAGCTGGAAAGATGATTTTAATATATCACTTGTACATTTTGTATTGCTCTTCTGGTGACAATGTAGTTTGTTTTTGTCAATTACCATTTTAATAATAGGGTAAAGAAAATGAAGTGGATTTTTGAAAGAAAACAATACTGTCAATATACTATTAAAACAAATTAAAATGGTAAAAGTTGTTGTACTTTAAGTAAAAATAAAAGAGCCAAAATATCAATCCCAGTTTTGGATTACTTTAATTAACAAAAAAAAATGCATATAGCAGAAGATAGTTTCAATCTGCCTACCTCTGGGTTATGGGCCCAGCATGCTTCCATTGCTGTACTCTGCTGCACATGTAAGTGCAAGAGATCCTGAAGCACTCACTCATCATGGGAAAGTACCAATGTGTTTCTTCGTTGGTTGATGGAAGAAACATCTTACAAAAACTCTCCAGATTATTGACTTTTTAAAGTTTTTCTAGGAAACGTTTTAGATGAATGCTTATTAGCCTTTGTCAGTATGGACTTTTGCAAAGTGTCTCTGTGGTGCAATCAGTTAGTATGTACGGCTATTAACCATAAGGTTGGTGGTTCAATCCCACCCAGGGACCTAATTTCCCTTGTTATCAGATTTTGGTGATCTTTAAGTAGACAAGTCAAAATTTCAAACCCCCTGTTACGGTGTAGGGTACCTGGCCTTCTCTGATGTAATCAGAGTTAGATTTGATTCAGTGATTTTATAAAAACAGCTAGGAAGCACAATTTAGCAGTGGGTTGCAGAGAAAAAAAATATGCTGGCAGAAAAATCCAATTGAGTGATTAAACAGCTCTTCATTTTCTGGCTTTATTTTTATGCTAACAAATTTGTTCTCTGAAAAGTGTCCACAAAGCCAAGTCTCTGAATAACACCTTTGTAAGGATGGTTTTTCACCTATTACTAAATTAAACTTGCTTCATTGGAAAGGCAGCAAGATGCATCCTCATTTCAATGTCTACTGAAATAATACAAGTTGACACCAGGAAACATTAACGCCACTGCATCCTTGCTGCTTTCTCATGTGGACGTCTGTTTAATATGAAAACAAGGTGATATCTAATTAGCACACAGGTAAGGAATTAAGAAAATCTTTATTTAAGGGTGAAGATGTTTCTCACAAAATCGTTGCCCCAATGCATCATTGAAATTCAAGCTGGAAATATGATTTTAATATATCACTTGTACATTTTGTATTGCTCTTCTGGTGACAATGTAGTTTGTTTTTGTCAATTACCATTTTAATAATAGGGTAAAGAAAATGAAGTGGATTTTTGAAAGAAAACAATACTGTCAATATACTATTAAAACAAATTAAAATGGAAAAAGTTGTTGTACTTTAAGTAAAAATAAAAGAGCCAAAATATCAATCCCAGTTTTGGATTACTTTAATTAACAAAAAAAAATGCATATAGCAGAAGATAGTTTCAATCTGCCTGCCTCTGGGTTATGGGCCCAGCATGCTTCCATTGCTGTACTCTGCTGCACATGTAAGTGCAAGAGATCCTGAAGCACTCACTCATCATGGGAAAGTACCAATGTGTTTCTTCGTTGGTTGATGGAAGAAACATCTTACAAAAACTCTCCAGATTATTGACTTTTTAAAGTTTTTCTAGGAAACGTTTTAGATGAATGCTTATTAGCCTTTGTCAGTATGTACTTTTGCAAAGTGTCTCTGTGGCGCAATCAGTTAGTATGTACGGCTATTAACCAAAAGGTTGGTGGTTCAATCCCACCTAGGGACCTAATTGACCTTGTTATCAGATTTTGGTGATCTTTAAGTAGACAAGTCAAAATTTCAAACCCCCTGTTATGGTGTAGGGTACCTGGCCTTCTCTGATGTAATCAGAGTTAGATTTGATTCAGTGATTTTATAAAAACATCTAGGAAGCACAATTTAGCAGTGGGTTGCAGAGAAAAAGAAATATGCTGGCAGAAAAATCCAATTGAGTGATTAAACAGCTCTTCATTTTCTGGCTTTATTTTTATGCTAACAAATTTGTTCTCTGAAAAGTGTCCACAAAGCCAAGTCTCTGATTAACACCTTTGTAGGGATGGTTTTTCACCTATTACTAAATTAAACTTGCTTCATTGGAAAGGCAGCAAGATGTATCCTCATTTCAATGTCTACTGAAATAATACAGGTTGACACCAGGAAACATTAACGCCACTGCATCCTTGCTGCTTTCTCATGTGGAAGTCTGTTTAATGTGAAAACAAGGTGATATCTAATTAGCACACAGGTAAGGAATTAAGAAAATCTTTATTTAAGGGTGAAGATGTTTCTCACAAAATTGTTGACCCAATGCATCATTGAAATTCAAGCTGGAAAGATGATTTTAATATATCACTTGTACATTTTGTATTGCTCTTCTGGTGACAATGTAGTTTGTTTTTGTCAATTACCATTTTAATAATAGGGTAAAGAAAATGAAGTGGATTTTTGAAAGAAAACAATACTGTCAATATACTATTAAAACAAATTAAAATGGTAAAAGTTATTGTACTTTAAGTAAAAATAAAAGAGACAAAATATCAATCCCAGTTTTGGATTACTTTAATTAACAAAAAAAAATGCATATAGCAGAGGATAGTTTCAATCTGCCTACCTCTGGGTTATGGGCCCAGCATGCTTCCATCGCAGTACTCTGCTGCACATGTAAGTGCAAGAGATCCTGAAGCACTCACTCATCATGGGAAAGTACCAATGTGTTTCTTCGTTGGTTGATGGAAGAAACTTCTTACAAAAACTCTCCAGATTATTGACTTTTTAAAGTTTTTCTAGGAAACGTTTTAGATGAATGCTTATTAGCCTTTGTCAGTAGGGACTTTTGCAAAGTGTCTCTGTGGCGCAATCAGTTAGTATGTACGGCTATTAACCATAAGGTTGGTGGTTCAATCCCACCCAGGGACCTAATTGACCTTGTTATCAGATTTTGGTGAACTTTAAGTAGACAAGTCAAAATTTCAAACCCCCTGTTATGGTGTAGGGTACCTGGCCTTCTCTGATGTAATCAGAGTTAGATTTGATTCAGTGATTTTATAAAAACAGCTAGGAAGCACAATTTAGCAGTGGGTTGCAGAGAAAAAAAATATGCTGGCAGAAAAATCCAATTGAGTGATTAAACAGCTCTTCATTTTCTGGCTTTATTTTTATGCTAACAAATTTGTTCTCTGAAAAGTGTCCACAAAGCCAAGTCTCTGATTAACACCTTTGTAAGGATGGTTTTTCACCTATTACTAAATTAAACTTGCTTCATTGGAAAGGCAGCAAGATGCATCCTCATTTCAATGGTAAGTCAACCTTCTTGCCCTATGTTCCCTGTCAACGGATGAAGACGCATCATTATCTACCGCAGTCATTTTGGCCCAATAGATATGCAAGAAGTTTAGATTCCCCTTTCTTTGCAGGTAGAGGAAGGAAAAGGAAGAGGTCTGTAGCCTCTTCAAGATCGCAGGACCAGAGATTGTCCTCTGCTTCTGCCAAATCCACTGCATGACACTGGGGCTTTCTTGCAGGAGCCCACACCAGTGGGGGCACGTCTAAAACTCTTCAGTCAGTTCTGGATTCATTCGGACCTGGACTCGTGGGTTTTACAAATAGTGTCCCAAGGGTACAAACTGGGGTTTCAAGACGTTCCCCCTCACCGATTGTTCAAATTGGCCTTAGTCAGCAGGGAGAAGGTTTTTATTCAAGCCTCTTCGTGGTCCCGAAGCCGGACGGCTCAGTCAGATCAATCTTAAATCTGAAATCCCTCAATTTCTTCCTAAAGAAATTCAATTTCAAGATGGAATTTCTCAGGGCAGTGATCTCCAGTCCGGAGGACGGAGATTTCATGGTTTTGTTAGACATAAAGGATGCCTACTTACATGTTCCCATTTAGCCACTGCCTCAAGCTACCTAAGGTTTGCAATTCAGGATTGTCATTACCAATTTCAGACATTGCCGTTTGGTCTGTCCACGGCTCTGAGGATTTTCACCAGGGTGATGGCGGAAATTATGGTTCTCCTTCGCAAGCAAGGAGTCACAATTATCCCGTACTTGGATGATCTCCTGATAAAGGCGAGATCCAGGGACCAGTTGGTGCAAAACATTGCACTCTCCCTGACAGTTCTTCAACAACATGGTTGGCTCCTAAACTTGCCAAAATCGCAGTTGGTCCCAATGACGCGGTTGTTGTTTTTGGGAGTCATACTGTTAGGCGCCAGGGTCCGCTTGATGGTCTGCGCGGCCCGGCGCCTAGCAACTAGAGACGCCGTGCACGTACAGCCGCCGGCTCCCTAGCAACGCTAGACGCCGGGCGCGCTGAGCCGCACGGACCCTAGCAACGGGGACGCCACTGGCGGACCGCGTTCCCCGTTGCTAGGCTTTAGGAAATTAAGATATTCACCTGCTCTCTGGCCGTGCAGCAAGGCAGCTGCACGGCATTTATTCTAATCAGCCTTTAGCAGCTGATTGGAGGACTCCTTGTTAAATACACTCCCAGGGCTTCTCACAGACGCCGGTAATAGCTTCCTGCATGCTGCCTTTGTTTGCTGAGAGTCTGTTTCCAGTCCTGCTGTATCCAGTCATTCCAGTCCGCAGAAGTCCGGTATTCGGGAGTTGTCATCTCATCCCAAGAGGTCGTTTGGTTCCCTGGAGTCCTGACTGATCACCGTTTTATATCCAGTGGTGTTCGTGAGTTGCGGCTCTGCCGTGTGTTGCGGCTCAGCCGCTTTACCTTTTATATTTTGTGTTTGGAGCATTTGCGGAGGGTTCCGCTTCCACAAGTCCTCTCTGGTACTTGGCGGTGCCGGGTAGGAGAATTGGACAAGTGGAGTTGTCCTTCCGGGCCTTGAAACAAGCCTTTGTCTCGGCTCCAGTCCTCAGACATCCTAATCCGGAATTGCCCTTTGTGGTGGAGGTTGATGCCTCGGAGGTTGGAGTGGGGGCTATCCTTTCTCAAAAGGATCCGGAGTCTCTGGAGTTACATCCTTGTGCCTTTATGTCCAGGAAATTCTCCTCCGCTGAATCCAACTATGACGTTGGTAATCGGGAGTTACTGGCGGTAAAATGGGCTTTCGAGGAGTGGAGGCATTGGCTGGAGGGAGCAAAACATACTATTTCGGTATTGACTGACCATAAGAACCTGCAATAGATTGAATCGGCTAAGCGGCTTAATGCCCGGCAGGCACGTTGGGCATTATTTTTTACGCGTTTCAAATTTATAATCACTTTCAGGCCTGGTTCCAAGAATACTAAGGCTGATGCCCTGTCACATAGCTTTCTTCCGGTTCACAATAACAATCCTGTTACCCCCATACTTCCATCTTCGGTCATCTGGGCGGGCCTCACACAAGATTTATTTACCCAGTTAAAACAGCTTCAACACCAAGCTCCTAGAATTACTCCTGCTGGTCGTCTTTACGTCCCTGAGTTTTTGAGAGTTACTGTTTTAACGGAATTCCATGATAACAAAGTTTCAGGGCATCCAGGAGTCTCTAAGACATTGGAGTTAGTCTCTCGCTCAGTATGGTGGCCTGGTCTTTCTAAAGACGTCAAGGAATTTATTTATTCATGTCAGGTTTGTGCACAGCATAAGGTTCCCCGTTCCTTGCCCATCGGGCAACTTATGCCCTTAAATGTTCCTCTCAGGCCGTGGTCTCATATTTCCATGGATTTTGTGGTTGACCTTCCCCTTTCAGCCGGATTCCGAGTCATATGGGTGGTAGTGGACCGTTTTAGTAAAATGGCTCATTTTATTGCTCTTCCCCGATTGCCTTCTGCCCAAGGGTTGGCAGTTTTGTTTCTCCGCCATGTATTCAGGCTTCATGGGTTGCCTACTGATATTGTTTCTGATCGGGGTCCACAATTCATCGCACAATTCTGGAAATGTTTTTGTGCCTCATTGAAGATGAAATTGTCGTTAACATCCGGTTACCACCCACAATCCAACGGGCAAACCGAACGAGTTAACCAATCATTGAAACAATATTTGCGCTTGTATTCAGCCAAACTCCAGAATGATTGGTCCGAGTTTCTTCCGTTGGCTGAATTTGCTTACAATAATTCTTGTCATTCCTCCACTAAAGAGTCTCCATTCTTTTCAGTTTTTGGTTTTCACCCCAGAGCTAATTCTTTTTTTCATCATTCCTCAGTCTCCTCGCTTACCTTAACCTCCCATCTCAGAGCCATTTGGAAAAAGGTGCACCTTGCTCTCAGAAAAGCGGCCTTTCGAGAGAAGAAATTTTCTGACAGGCTCCGACGTCCTTGCACTTTTAAGGTGGGAGATAGGGTGTGGTTGTCGACTCGCAACATCAGGCTTCGACAATCCTCAGCTAGACTGGGACCCAAATTTATTGGGCCATTTCTTATTATTAAAAGAGTCAACCCAGTTGCCTTTCGGTTACGTTTACCAAGATCTCTCAGGATTGGAAATACGTTTCATTGTTCCCTGTTGAAACAATACGTTTCTTCCAGTAGATTTCCTCGGAAGATCTCTCAGGGTAGATCTCCAGTGGATGTACAGGGACAACAGGAGTTCTTGGTAGAGAAGGTTCTCGATTCCAAATTGTCCCGGGATCGGCTGTATTTTCTGGTTCACTGGAAAGGCTATGGTCCGGAGGAAAGGTCTTGGGTCCTGGATAAGGATCTTCATGCCCCGAGGCTCAAGAGGGCATTTTTTCGGGAATTTCCTCAGAAACCTGGCTTTAGGGGTTCCTTGACCCCTCCTCAAGGGGGGGGTACTGTTAGGCGCCGGGGTCCGCTTGATGGTCTGCGCGGCCCGGCGCCTAGCAACTAGAGATGCCGTGCACGTACAGCCGCCGGCTCCCTAGCAACGCTAGACGCCGGGCGCGCTGAGCCGCACGGACCCTAGCAACGGGGACGCCACTGGTGGACCGCGTTCCCCGTTGCTAGGCTTTAGGAAATTAAGATATTCACCTGCTCTCTGGCCGTGCAGCAAGGCAGCTGCACGGCATTTATTCTAATCAGCCTTTAGCAGCTGATTGGAGGACTCCTTGTTAAATACACTCCCAGGGCTTCTCACAGATGCCGGTAATAGCTTCCTGCATGCTGCCTTTGTTTGCTGAGAGTCTGTTTCCAGTCCTGCTGTATCCGGTCATTCCAGTCCGCAGAAGTCCGGTATTCGGGAGTTGTCATCTCATCCCAAGAGGTCGTTTGGTTCCCTGGAGTCCTGACTGATCACCGTTTTATATCCAGTGGTGTTCGTGAGTTGCGGCTCTGCCGTGTGTTGCGGCTCAGCCGCTTTACCTTTTATATTTTGTGTTTGGAGCATTTGCGGAGGGTTCCGCTCTGGTACTCGGCGGTGTACTTGGACAAGTGGATATTTTGGTTGTCCTTTTTCCTGGCGGTTTCTCCGCACATATTATAGTTTTGAGTTTGCTTAGCCCCTGGCCTGGTTGTTTAGTTAGAGGGCCTCTTGTTATCACCCTGTCTCGGGTTTCCCTTTGTCTCTCATTAAGACCGGGGGGCATCGAAGTTGGGCAGACATAATCCGCCCTTCAAACGCGGCTGCCAAGGGCTCAAGAAACCATAGTCTCGCAGGGGATTTCTGACAACACGGGTGAGACAACAGAGTTAGGGCGCCAGGGGCTATTTTCCTGTCCTGCTCCCTTCCCCAGCATTCCGTTCCAGTGCTCCAGTCCTTGCCATAAGATCTTCTCTGACCAGAGTGCTGGAATCATAACACATACTGGACACAGAAGAGGTTTTCTTCCAGTGGAAAGGCTATGGAGATCCAGAGTCTGGTCAAACAAATTCTGAAACCAGCAAGAGTGTTAATCCATCAATGCATTCAGTTGCTGGGGAAGATGGTTGTGGCCTACGAGGCCATTCAGTTTGGCAGGTTCCATGCCAGAGTGTTCCAGTGGGACCTGTTGGACAATTGGTCCGGATCCCACCTACACATGCACCGGAGGATAATCCTGTCTTCCAAGACCAGAATCTCACTCCATTGGTGGCTGCACAGTTCTCACCTCCTAGAGGGGCGATGGTTCGGGATCCAGGACTGGATCCTAGGGACCACAGATGCAACCCTCCGAGGCTGGGGAGCAGTCACACAGTGGGAAAACGTCCAAGGAAGATGGTCAAGTCAGGAAAATTGTCTCCACATAAATGTTCTGGAGTTAAGGGCCATTTAATAACTGCAGACACAGTACACACTGGGACGGGTGCCCAGCATCCTCAACAGACTAAGAAAAAAGGATTTACCGGTAGGTATTAAAATCCTAGTTTTTCTAACGTCCTAGAGGATGCTGGGGACTCCGTAAGGACCATGGGGATAGACGGGCTCCACAGAGTTCATGATCTTCACTGAGGTAGCGCACAGCACTGCAGCTGTGCGCCATTGCTCCCATACACCTCACATACTCCGGTCACTGTAAGGGTGCAGGGCGCAGGGGGGGCGCCCTGGGCAGCAATATAAACCTCTTTTTGGCAAAAATATAACATATATACAGCTGGGCACTGTATATATGTATGAGCCCCCACCAATTTTACAGTTTAAGCGGGACAGAAGCCCGCCGCCGAGGGGGCGGGGCTTCTCCCTCAGCACTCACCAGCGCCATTTTTTCTCCTCAGCACCGCTGAGAGGAAGCTCCCCGGACTCTCCCCTGCTTATACCACGGTAGAGAAGAGGGTTGAAAAGAGAGGGGGGGCACATAATTCGGCGCAAATTACATACAGCAGCGCTACTGGAC
This sequence comes from Pseudophryne corroboree, assembly GCF_028390025.1. Taxonomy (NCBI): domain Eukaryota; kingdom Metazoa; phylum Chordata; class Amphibia; order Anura; family Myobatrachidae; genus Pseudophryne; species Pseudophryne corroboree. The sequence goes on along the minus strand of NW_026970393.1, from coordinate 130,127 downwards.
AAACATTAAGTTACTGTGTTATTCCTGGGTTATATAGCGCTGGGGAGTGTGCTGGCATACTCTCTCTCTGTCTCTCCAAAGGGCCTTGTGGGGAAACTGTCTTCAGAAAAAGTATTCCCTGTGTGTGTGGTGTGTCGGTACACGTGTGTCGACATGTCTGAGGAAGAAGGCTATATTAGAGAGGAGCGGGAGCAAATGAATGTGGTGTCTCCGCTGACACCTGATTGGATGGATATGTGGAATGTTTTAAATGCTAGTGTAAACTCATTGTACAAAAGATTAGACAAGGCTGAAGCTTTGGGACAGTCAGGGACTCAACCCATGCCTGATCCTATGTTGCAGGGACTGTCAGGGTCTCATAAGCGCCCACTATCCCAGATTGTTGACACAGATACCGACACGGATTCTGACTCCAGTGTCGATTACGATGATGCAAAGTTACAGCCAAAACTGGCAAAATCCATTCGATATATGATTATGGCAATAAAAGATGTTTTGCACATCACAGAGGAACCCCCTGTCCCTGACAAGAGGGTACATATGAGCGCCTGAAATTTTTCGGGTTTTGTGTTTTGGTTTTGGGTTCGGTTCCGCGGCCGTGTTTTGGGTTCGAACGCGTTTTGGCAAAACCTCACCGAATTATTTTTGTCGGATTCGGGTGTGTTTTGGATTCGGGTGTTTTTTTCCAAAAACACTAAAAAACAGCTTAAATCATAGAATTTGGGGGTCATTTTGATCCCAAAGTATTATTAACCTCAAAAACCATAATTTACACTCATTTTCAGTCTATTCTGAATACCTCACACCTCACAATATTATTTTTAGTCCTAAAATTTGCACCGAGGTCGCTGTGTGAGTAAGATAAGCGACCCTAGTGGCCGACACAAACACCGGGCCCATCTAGGAGTGGCACTGCAGTGTCACGCAGGATGTCCCTTCCAAAAAACCCTCCCCAAACAGCACATGACGCAAAGAAAAAAAGAGGCGCAATGAGGTAGCTGTGTGAGTAAGATTAGCGACCCTAGTGGCCGACACAAACACCGGGCCCATCTAGGAGTGGCACTGCAGTGTCACGCAGGATGGCCCTTCCAAAAAACCCTCCCAAAACAGCACATGACGCAAAGAAAAAAAGAGGCGCAATGAGGTAGCTGACTGTGTGAGTAAGATTAGCGACCCTAGTGGCCGACACAAACACCGGGCACATCTAGGAGTGGCACTGCAGTGTCACGCAGGATGTCCCTTCCAAAAAACCCTCCCCAAACAGCACATGACGCAAAGAAAAAAAGAGGCGCAATGAGGTAGCTGTGTGAGTAAGATTAGCGACCCTAGTGGCCGACACAAACACCGGGCACATCTAGGAGTGGCACTGCAGTGTCACGCAGGATGTCCCTTCCAAAAAACCCTCCCCAAACAGCACATGACGCAAAGAAAAAAAGAGGCGCAATGAGGTAGCTGTGTGAGTAAGATTAGCGACCCTAGTGGCCGACACAAACACCGGGCCCATCTAGGAGTGGCACTGCAGTGTCACGCAGGATGTCCCTTCCAAAAAACCCTCCCCAATCAGCACATGATGCAAAGAAAAAGAAAAGAAAAAAGAGGTGCAAGATGGAATTATCCTTGGGCCCTCCCACCCACCCTTATGTTGTATAAACAAAACAGGACATGCACACTTTAACCAACCCATCATTTCAGTGACAGGGTCTGCCACACGACTGTGACTGATATGACGGGTTGGTTTGGACCCCCCCCAAAAAAGAAGCAATTAATCTCTCCTTGCACAAACTGGCTCTACAGAGGCAAGATGTCCACCTCATCTTCACCCTCCGATATATCACCGTGTACATCCCCCTCCTCACAGATTATCAATTCGTCCCCACTGGAATCCACCATCTCAGCTCCCTGTGTACTTTGTGGAGGCAATTGCTGCTGGTCAATGTCTCCGCGGAGGAATTGATTATAATTCATTTTAATGAACATCATCTTCTCCACATTTTCTGGATGTAACCTCGTACGCCGATTGCTGACAAGGTGAGCGGCGGCACTAAACACTCTTTCGGAGTACACACTTGTGGGAGGGCAACTTAGGTAGAATAAAGCCAGTTTGTGCAAGGGCCTCCAAATTGCCTCTTTTTCCTGCCAGTATAAGTACGGACTGTGTGACGTGCCTACTTGGATGCGGTCACTCATATAATCCTCCACCATTCTATCAATGTTGAGAGAATCATATGCAGTGACAGTAGACGACATGTCCGTAATCGTTGTCAGGTCCTTCAGTCCGGACCAGATGTCAGCATCAGCAGTCGCTCCAGACTGCCCTGCATCACCGCCAGCGGGTGGGCTCGGAATTCTGAGCCTTTTCCTCGCACCCCCAGTTGCGGGAGAATGTGAAGGAGGAGATGTTGACAGGTCGCGTTCCGCTTGACTTGACAATTTTGTCACCAGCAGGTCTTTCAACCCCAGCAGACCTGTGTCTGCCGGAAAGAGAGATCCAAGGTAGGCTTTAAATCTAGGATCGAGCACGGTGGCCAAAATGTAGTGCTCTGATTTCAACAGATTGACCACCCGTGAATCCTTGTTAAGCGAATTAAGGGCTGCATCCACAAGTCCCACATGCCTAGCGGAATCGCTCCGTGTTAGCTCCTTCTTCAATGCCTCCAGCTTCTTCTGCAAAAGCCTGATGAGGGGAATGACCTGACTCAGGCTGGCAGTGTCTGAACTGACTTCACGTGTGGCAAGTTCAAAGGGCATCAGAACCTTGCACAACGTTGAAATCATTCTCCACTGCACTTGAGACAGGTGCATTCCATCTCCTATATCGTGCTCAATTGTATAGGCTTGAATGGCCTTTTGCTGCTCCTCCAACCTCTGAAGCATATAGAGGGTTGAATTCCACCTCGTTACCACTTCTTGCTTCAGATGATGGCAGGGCAGGTTCAGTAGTTTTTGGTGGTGCTCCAGTCTTCTGTACGTGGTGCCTGTACGCCGAAAGTGTCCCGCAATTTTTCTGGCCACCGACAGCATCTCTTGCACGCCCCTGTCGTTTTTTAAAAAATTCTGCACCACCAAATTCAAGGTATGTGCAAAACATGGGACGTGCTGGAATTTGCCCATATTTAATGCACACACAATATTGCTGGCGTTGTCCGATGCCACAAATCCACAGGAGAGTCCAATTGGGGTAAGCCATTCCGCGATGATCTTCCTCAGTTGCCGTAAGAGGTTTTCAGCTGTGTGCGTATTCTGGAAAGCGGTGATACAAAGCGTATCCTGCCTAGGAAAGAGTTGGCATTTGCGAGATGCTGCTACTGGTGCCGCCGCTGCTGTTCTTGCGGCGGGAGTCCATACATCTACCCAGTGGGCTGTCACAGTCATATAGTCCTGACCCTGCCCTGCTCCACTTGTCCACATGTCCGTGGTTAAGTGGACATTGGGTACAACTGCATTTTTTAGGACACTGGTGAGTCTTTTTCTGACGTCCGTGTACATTCTCGGTATCGCCTGCCTAGAGAAGTGGAACCTAGATGGTATTTGGTAACGGGGGCACACTGCCTCAATAAATTGTCTAGTTCCCTGTGAACTAACGGCGGATACCGGACGCACGTCTAACACCAACATAGTTGTCAAGGACTCAGTTATCCGCTTTGCAGTAGGATGACTGCTGTGATATTTCATCTTCCTCGCAAAGGACTGTTGAACAGTCAATTGCTTACTGGAAGTAGTACAAGTGGGCTTACGACTTCCCCTCTGGGATGACCATCGACTCCCAGCGGCAACAACAGCAGCGCCAGCAGCAGTAGGCGTTACACGCAAGGATGCATCGGAGGAATCCCAGGCAGGAGAGGACTCGTCAGACTTGCCAGTGACATGGCCTGCAGGACTATTGGCATTCCTGGGGAAGGAGGAAATTGACACTGAGGGAGTTGGTGGGGTGGTTTGCGTGAGCTTGGTTACAAGAGGAAGGGATTTACTGGTCAGTGGACTGCTTCCGCTGTCACCCAAAGTTTTTGAACTTGTCACTGACTTATTATGAATGCGCTGCAGGTGACGTATAAGGGAGGATGTTCCGAGGTGGTTAACGTCCTTACCCCTACTTATTACAGCTTGACAAAGGGAACACACGGCTTGACACCTGTTGTCCGCATTTCTGGTGAAATACCTCCACACCGAAGAGCTGATTTTTTTGGTATTTTCACCTGGCATGTCAACGGCCATATTCCTCCCACGGACAACAGGTGTCTCCCCGGGTGCCTGACTTAAACAAACCACCTCACCATCAGAATCCTCCTGGTCAATTTCCTCCCCAGCGCCAGCAACACCCATATCCTCCTCATCCTGGTGTACTTCAACACTGACATCTTCAATCTGACTATCAGGAACTGGACTGCGGGTGCTCCTTCCAGCACTTGCAGGGGGCATGCAAATAGTGGAAGGCGCATGCTCTTCACGTCCAGTGTTGGGAAGGTCAGGCATCGCAAACGACACAATTGGACTCTCCTTGTGGATTTGGGATTTCAAAGAACGCACAGTTCTTTGCGGTGCTTTTGCCAGCTTGAGTCTTTTCAGTTTTCTAGCGAGAGGCTGAGTGCTTCCATCCTCATGTGAAGCTGAACCACTAGCCATGAACATAGGCCAGGGCCTCAGCCGTTCCTTGCCACTCCGTGTGGTAAATGGCATATTGGCAAGTTTACGCTTCTCCTCCGACAATTTTATTTTAGGTTTTGGAGTCCTTTTTTTTCTGATATTTGGTGTTTTGGATTTAACATGCTCTGTACTATGACATTGGGCATCGGCCTTGGCAGACGACGTTGCTGGCATTTCATCGTCTCGGCCATGACTAGTGGCAGCAGCTTCAGCACGAGGTGGAAGTGGATCTTGATCTTTCCCTAATTTTGGAACCTCAACTTTTTTGTTCTCCATATTTTATAGGCAGAACTAAAAGGCACCTCAGGTAAACAATGGAGATGGATGGATTGGATACTAGTATACAATTATGGACGGACTGCCACGGTTAGGTGGTATAAAAAAACCACGGTTAGGTGGTATATAATACAATTATGGATGGATGGACTGCCTGCCGAGTGCCGACACAGAGGTAGCAACAGCCGTGAACTACCGCACTGTACACTGGTTGATAAAGAGATAGTAGTATACTCGTAACAACTAGTATGACGACGGTATAAAGAATGAAAAAAAAACCACGGTTAGGTGGTATATATTATAATACAATTATGGTTGGACGGACTGCCTGCCGAGTGCCGACACAGAGGTAGCCACAGCCGTGAACTACCGCACTGTACACTGGTTGATAAAGAGATAGTAGTATACTCGTAACAACTAGTATGACGACGGTATAAAGAATGAAAAAAAAACCACGGTTAGGTGGTATATATTATAATACAATTATGGTTGGACGGACTGCCTGCCGAGTGCCGACACAGAGGTAGCCACAGCCGTGAACTACCGCACTGTACACTGGTTGATAAAGAGATAGTAGTATACTCGTAACAACTAGTATGACGACGGTATAAAGAATGAAAAAAAAACCACGGTTAGGTGGTATATATTATAATACAATTATGGTTGGACGGACTGCCTGCCGAGTGCCGACACAGAGGTAGCCACAGCCGTGAACTACCGCACTGTACACTGGTTGATAAAGAGATAGTAGTATACTCGTAACAACTAGTATGACGACGGTATAAAGAATGAAAAAAAAACCACGGTTAGGTGGTATATATTATAATACAATTATGGTTGGACGGACTGCCTGCCGAGTGCCGACACAGAGGTAGCCACAGCCGTGAACTACCGCAATGTACACTGGTTGATAAAGAGATAGTAGTATACTCGTAACAACTAGTATGACGACGGTATAAAGAATGAAAAAAAAACCACGGTTAGGTGGTATATATTATAATACAATTATGGATGGACGGACTGCCTGCCGAGTGCCGACACAGAGGTAGCCACAGCCGTGAACTACCGCACTGTACACTGGTTGATAAAGAGATAGTAGTATACTCGTAACAACTAGTATGACGACGGTATAAAGAATGAAAAAAAAACCACGGTTAGGTGGTATATATTATAATACAATTATGGTTGGACGGACTGCCTGCCGAGTGCCGACACAGAGGTAGCCACAGCCGTGAACTACCGCACTGTACACTGGTTGATAAAGAGATAGTAGTATACTCGTAACAACTAGTATGACGACGGTATAAAGAATGAAAAAAAAACCACGGTTAGGTGGTATATAATACAATTATGGTTGGACGGACTGCCTGCCGAGTGCCGACACAGAGGTAGCCACAGCCGTGAACTACCGCACTGTACACTGGTTGATAAAGAGATAGTAGTATACTCGTAACAACTAGTATGACGACGGTATAAAGAATGAAAAAAAAACCACGGTTAGGTGGTATATATTATAATACAATTATGGTTGGACGGACTGCCTGCCGAGTGCCGACACAGAGGTAGCCACAGCCGTGAACTACCGCACTGTACACTGGTTGATAAAGAGATAGTAGTATACTCGTAACAACTAGTATGACGACGGTATAAAGAATGAAAAAAAAACCACGGTTAGGTGGTATATATTATAATACAATTATGGATGGACGGACTGCCTGCCGAGTGCCGACACAGAGGTAGCCACAGCCGTGAACTACCGCACTGTACACTGGTTGATAAAGAGATAGTAGTATACTCGTAACAACTAGTATGACGACGGTATAAAGAATGAAAAAAAAACCACGGTTAGGTGGTATATAATACAATTATGGTTGGACGGACTGCCTGCCGAGTGCCGACACAGAGGTAGCCACAGCCGTGAACTACCGCACTGTACACTGGTTGATAAAGAGATAGTAGTATACTCGTAACAACTAGTATGACGACGGTATAAAGAATGAAAAAAAAACCACGGTTAGGTGGTATATATTATAATACAATTATGGATGGACGGACTGCCTGCCGAGTGCCGACACAGAGGTAGCCACAGCCGTGAACTACCGCACTGTACTGTGTCTGCTGCTAATATAGACTGGTTGATAAAGAGATAGTATACAATACTACTAATATACTGGTGGTCAGGCACTGGTCACCACTAGTCACACTGGCAGTGGCACTCCTGCAGCAAAAGTGTGCACTGTTTAATTTTAATATAATATTATTTATCATGTACTCCTGGCTCCTGCTATAACAACCTGCAGTGCTCCCCAGTCTCCCCCACAATTATAAGCTTTATATACAATACATTGATGTGCAGCACACTGGGCTGAGCAGTGCACACAGACTGAGTCACTGTGTGACTGTGTATCGTTTTTTTCAGGCAGAGAACGGATATATTAAATAAAACAAACAACTGCACTGTCTCTGGTGGTCACTGGTCACTGTGGTCGTCAGTCACTAAACTCTGTCTGCACTCTCTTCTAATCTACAGTATCACAGCAATCTCTCTCTCTCTCTCTCTCTTCTAAATCTAATCTAAATGGAGAGGACGCCAGCCACGTCCTCTCCCTATCAATCTCAATGCACGTGTGAAAATGGCGGCGACGCGCGGCTCCTTATATAGAATCCGAGTCTCGCGAGAATCCGACAGCGTCATGATGACGTTCGGGCGCGCTCGGGTTAACCGAGCAAGGCGGGAAGATCCGAGTCGCTCGGACCCGTGAAAAAAAAAGTGAAGTTCGTGCGGGTTCGGATTCAAAGAAACCGAACCCGCTCATCTCTAATATGTACAAGGGAAAGAAGCCTGAGGTAACCTTTGAGGGGGTCACACGAGCTGAACGAGTTATGTGAAAAAGCTTGGGAATCTCCAGATAAAAGACTGCAGATTTCCAAAAGGATTCTTATGGCGTATCCTTTTCCATCAACGGATAGGTTACGATGGAAATCCTCCCGTAGGATGGACAAAGCATTAACACGCACAGCTACAGTTGGAAAATCAAATTTTTTACCTTATGTTCCCTCACAGCATAAGAAAGCTCCGCATTATCAAATGCAGTCCTTTCGGTCACAAAGAAACAAGAAAGTGCGAGGTGCGTCCTTTCTTGCCAGAGGTAGGGGCAGAGGAATAAAGCTGCACAACACAGCTAGTTCCCAGGAACAGAAGTCCTCCCCGGCCTCTACAAAATCTACCTCATGACGCTGGGGCTCCACTGGCAGAGTCCGGCCCATGTGATGTCATGCAGCTGCTCTGACCACGCCTCCTGTTTCTCCGTTGCCGACCCCATTTTGAAACCGTGCCCCCGCACCGCTCCATCTCCGACTTGGAAATGGAGTGTTGTTGACCCCCCTCCCCCCCCCCTTCACCGATTCACAGGCAGAGGTGATCGCATTATCTGCGGGGTGCCACAGAAAATGCAGGCGGATGCGTATGCTCTTAGCAGTTTTTGCAGTTGGATTGCGATCCAACCTGAATCAGGCCCCATTACCTATCACAATGCACTGCGGGTAGTACAAAATGGGGTTAATATAGGAGAAAAAACCCCAGAGCTGTGCTCCTTAACTGTCCCTGGTGGCTAGTGGAGCGGCTGCCCAGTAATCAGTGTCCACGCCAGTGCGCACACGGCCCGCCCCCATCAGCGGCCTCGTGATCCCGGAGGGCGGTGTGTGTGTGACTGACCTTAGGAAGAAACCGGAGCCTCCGCTGCAGTGACCCAGCAACCGGGGCACGGGAGTATACTGCGCCACTGGGAGTGATGGAGCTGCAGTAAAGAGGTCTATTAGACCTAGCCTGCTGCAGCCCTTGTAGATTCTTATAAAAAAAGTTATTCTTTTCTTGCCAAAATTAATAGCTAAGAATAGGCTGCCTGAGGCAGCCCCCTGTTAAGTGGCCTGCTACTGAAGGCACCAACTACAAACTGAGCTCCCTGTTCATGGAAGCGAGGTTATAGAGGAGGGGGCGCTGAGCATCTTGGGAACAGTCAAAAGCTTTGAGCCTGTGGGTGCCTCAGATCAAGATCCTACTCTGGTGTACATATACAATGTGAATCCTTGTGGAGTCCAGTGTACCCCACAGAAGAAATGAATGCGTCACACCCATTGGCAGCAACATTAGAATAGCTGCTGATGGGCACAATTGAGAAAGGAAGGGGGGAAAACATTTGAATCCAGCACATATATGTAATTTGAATATGTAATTTGTACCTTCCTACTTTAAAATGTAATGGATGAAACTCACCCTGTGAGAACTATCTTCATGATCAGGAGATCTCATATGCAAGATAAGTATGTGTTGGGATAGGGCTGTGGAGGGCGGCTGCTCGGGCACACCCCTGTCAAGTTAAGGAGATTCAACTGAGGAAGCACAAGGGAACTCTCATCTGGGAACAACAACTGCAGGGAGAACACATTTTCAGACGAATGTGGGAGGGCAGAAGGCTGCCTAATACTGAAGCACCCCCAAACAACAAACCAAATGCAACAACTACTGCAAGCATTCCTGGGGGAAGGCCTGCAGCAGATGGATTTGCATATAGTGATGTCATCCAAGCAGTGGGCATAGTTGGCTGCAACCCTCGTCTGCATATGAAAAGAGAAAAGGGTCACGCAGGGCATGGCGGCCTTTGTGGGGTTGCGCTTGGATGACCCCTAAATCGCTTTATACACCCCCACCCCCCATCAGTGTGGGCTCATGTTGGCCATGCCCCAGCCCCTGAAGCATTCAAGCTGATTTCTTGCAGCAGCTGGACCCAGAAACAGCTCCAGAGTTGCTCTACAAGACAAGTAAAAGGGTGTGAGCCCTGCAGCACCACCTGTAGTTTGCATACACACATATATAGGACAGCATCTCTTATATGCCCCAGGGTCAATAAAATAGTATCCTTATCTAGGGTATCCATCCCCTCAGATAAGGTATCCGTCCATGCCGCTACAGCACTACACACCCAGGCCGACGCAATTGCCGGTCTGAGTAAGGTACCTGAATGTGTATAAATGGACTTCTGGGTAATCTCCTGTTTGCGGTCAGCAGACTCTTTGAGGGTAGCCGTATACTGGGACGGGAGGGCTACCTTCTTGGATAAGCGTGTTAATGCTTTGTCCACCCTAGGGGAGGATTCCCATCGTAACCTATCCATTGATGGGAAAGGATACGCCATAAGAATCCTTTTGGAAATCTGCAGTCTTTTATCTGGAGATTCCCAAGCTTTTTCACATAACTCGTTCAGCTCGTGTGACCCCCTCAAAGGTTACCTCAGGCTTTTTCACCTTGTACATATGTACCCTCTTGTCAGGGACAGGGGGTTCCTCTCTGATGTGCAAAACATCTTTTATTGCCATAATCATATATCGAATGGATTTTGCCAATTTTGGCTGTAACTTTGCATCATCGTAATCGACACTGGAGTCAGAATCCGTGTCTGTATCTGTGTCAACAATCTGGGATAGTGGGCGCTTATGAGACCCTGACAGTCCCTGCAACATAGGATCAGGCATGGGTTGAGACCCTGACTGTCCCAAAGCTTCAGCCTTGTCTAATCTTTTGTGCAATGAGTTTACACTAGCATTTAAAACATTCCACATATCCATCCAATCAGCTGTCGGCGGAGACACCACATTCATTTGCTCCTGCTCCTCTCTAATATAGCCTTCTTCCTCAGACATGTCGACACATGTGTACCGACACACCAGACACACAGGGAATGCTTTTTCTGAAGACAGTTTCCCCACAAGGCCCTTTGGAGAGACAGAGAGAGAGTATGCCAGCACACACCCCAGCGCTATATAACCCAGGAATACACAGTAACTTAATGTTTGCCCAGTAGTACTGCAGCATGTAATTTGCGCCAAATTATGTGCCCCCCCCCCCCTCTTTTCAACTCTCTTGTCTACCGTGGTATAAGCAGGGGAGAGTCCGGGGAGCTTCCTCTCAGCGGTGCTGTGAAGAAAAAATGGCGCTGGTGAGTGCTGAGGGAGAAGCCCCGCACCCCCGGCGGCAGGCTTCTGTCCAGCTTAAACTGTAAAATTGGCGGGGGCTCATACATATATACAGTGCCCCGCTGTATATGTGTTATATTTTTGCCAAAAAGAGGTTTATATTGCTGCCCAGGGTGCCCCCCCCCCCCCCCTGCGCCCTGCACCCTTACAGTGACCGGAGTGTGTGAGGTGTATGGGAGCAATGGCGCACAGCTGCAGTGCTGTGCGTTACTTCAGTGAAGATCATGAAGTCTTCTGCCGCCTCTGAAGTCTTCTTTTCTTCTCATACTCACCCGGCTTCTATCTTCCGGCTCTGCAAGGGGGATGGAGGCGCGGCTCTGGGACGGACGGCGAGGGTGAGATCCTGCGTACCAATCCCTCTGGAGCTAATGGTGTCCAGTAGCCTAAGAAGCAGGACCTTGCAACTCAGAGAGTAGGGCTGCTTCTCTCCCCTCAGTCCCTCGATGAGGGAGTCTGTTGCCAGCAGTGCTCCCTGAAAATTAAAAACCTAACAAAATACTTTCTGTCAGAAAGCTCAGGAGAGCTCCTGAAAAGCACCCAGTCTCCACTGGGCACAGTATCAAACTGAGGTCTGGAGGAGGGGCGTAGAGGGAGGAGCCAGTGCACACCCAGAACTAAAGTCTTTCTTAAAGTACCCATGTCTCCTGCGGAGCCTATCTATCCCCATGGTCCTTACGGAGTCCCCAGCATCCTCTAGGACGTTAGAGAAAATAGGATTTTAATACCTACCGGTAAATCCTTTTCTCTTAGTCCGTAGAGGATGCTGGGCACCCGTCCCAGTGCTTACTGTGTCTGCAGTTATTAAATGGCCCTTAACTCCAGAACATTTATGTGGAGAAAACTTTCCTGACTTGACCATCTTCCTTGGATGTTTTCCCCCTGTGTGACTGCTCCCCAGCCTCGGAGGGTTGCATCCATGGTCCCTAGGATCCAGTCCTGGATCCCGAACCATCGCCCCTCTAGGAGGTGAGAACTGTGCAGCCACCAATGGAGTAAGATTCTGGTCTTGGAAGACAGGATTATCCTCCGGTGCATGTGTAGGTGGGATCCGGACCACTTGTCCAACAGGTCCCACTGGAACACTCTGGCATGGAACCTGCCAAACTGAATGGCCTCGTAGGCCGCAACCATCTTCCCCAGCAACAGAATGCATTGATGGATTAACACTCTTGCTGGTTTCAGAATTTGTTTGACCAGACTCTGGAACTCCATAGCCTTTCCACTGGAAGAAAGCCTCTTCTGTGTCCAGTATTACTCCCAGAAACAACAACCGCGTCATTGGGACCAACTGCGATTTTGGCAAGTTTAGGAGCCAACCATGTTGTTGAAGAACTGTCAGGGAGAGTAGATGTTTTGCACCAACTGGTCCCTGGATCTCGCCTTTATCAGGAGATCATCCAAGTACGGCATAATTGTGACTCCTTGCTTGCGAAGGAGAACCATCATTTCCACCATCACCCTGGTGAAAATCCTCGGAGCCGTGGACAGACCAAACGGCAACGTCTGAAATTGGTAATGACAATCCTGAATTGCAAACCTCAGGTAGCTTGATGCAGTGGCTAAACGAGAACATGTAATTAGGCATCCTTATGTCTACCAAAACCATGAAATCTCCTTCCTCCGGACTGGAGATCCCTACCCTGAGAGATTCCATCTTGAAATTGAATTTCTTTAGGTAGAAATTGAGGGATTTCAGATTTAAGATTGGTCTGACTGAGCCGTCCGGCTTCGGGAGCACGAAGAGGCTTGAATAAAAACCTTCTCCCTGCTGACTAAGGCCGATTTGAACAATCGGTGAGGGGGAACGTCTTGAAACCCCAGTTTGTACCCTTGTGACACTATTTGTAAAACCCACGAGTCCAGGTCCAAATTAATCCAGAACTGACTGAAGTGTTTTAGACGTGCCCCCACTGGTGTGGGCTCCTGCAAGAGAGCCCCAGCGTCATGCAGTGGATTTGGCAGAAGCAGAGGACGATCTCTGCTCCTGCGATCTTGAAGAGGCTACAGACCTCTTCCCTCTACTCCTTCCTCTACCTGCAAAGAAAGGGGAATCTTAACTTCTTGCATATCTATTGGGACAAAATGACTGCGTTAGACAATGATGCGTCTTCATCCGTTGAGAGGGAACATAGGGCAAGAAGGTTGACTTACCTGCGGGAGCTGCCGAGATCAAATTAACTAGGCCATTGCCAAACAAGGCTTCACCTTCATAGGGAAGAGACTCCCTTTCTTCTTGGAGTCAGCATCAGCATTCCCTTGGTGAATCCACAATGCCCTCCTATCCGAGACTGCCATGAAATTGGCCCGTGAACTCAAGAGTCCTATATCCCTTGCAGTCGTAAGTATGCTGCAGTGTCCTTGATATGATCCAACGTAAGGAGTATCCCATCTCTCCAAGATATCTATATCGGAAGACAAGGTATTCGACCAATTCTTGAATACTACTACTCACCCATGCGCATGTAATGTCAGGTCTAAGTAATGTACCCGTGGTTACATAACTAGAAATAATGTAGCTTCCTGCATATGATCCGCTGGATTTGTGACAGGGCCCCGTGCAGAACAGGGGGTGACTCACACTTTATTCTGTCCGCAGCAGGAAATGAATAAACAATCGGAAACCTTTTGGGGATTTGAAACCATCTTGTCGAGCTGGATCAGACTTTCTCAAACAGAGATGGAGGAACGTTACATCAGCTTTCATTATATATCTATATATACATACATATAGACCCCTTTGTCAGGAACAGCAGGGTCCTCAGTGATGTTAATATGTCCTTAATATCCACAATCATGTACTGAATGCTCCTTGCCAATATTGGATCTAATCAGGAAATATTATGGTCGACATAGGAATCAGTATCCGAGTCAGTATCAGTGTGTAGTAACATTTTTGCGGGCCTGAGGGAAAAGAAGCATAGCCATGAACATCACATCTATTCTCTACGTCTGTGTCTGGGACACAGATTTATCCAACCTCACTCTGATATTATTGAAACTTTCACCCAGTCAGTTATTGGTGGTGCCAACAGGGCCACCATCATATGTCTGCATTCCTAATATAGTTTCCTCTTGGGAAAAACATTCAGCCACCGACATGTTGACACACATGTACCAAGTACCCACAGACACATCGGCTTATGGGGGATAGACCTACAGTAAATCTGTCAGAGGGACAGAGAGGATTTTTCAGCTCACAACCCAGCGCCAAAAGTACACAGTCTGGGAAATAATAAACTCTATAGTGATAGACTTGTAACGCTCTATAGATGTGCTGGTGAGGTGAGGAAGAAGCCCCGCCGCTGTAATGGCACGCTTCTGTCCCGCTCAGAAACAAATAATTAATTACGCTGGCGGGGTAAGGACAGTGCCCAGGCACTAATGTCCACTTTTGCCAGCCTTTTGTGAGGAATTTATGTTGCCCACGGTGCCCCCCCCCACCCACCCACATGCCCTGCACCCTGCAGTGCCTGTGTTTGTGTGGAAGCATGGCGCACAGCATTCCGCTCGCTGCGTGGTACCTCAGAATGCCGTCACTGGAGAAGAAGTCTTCTGTTCTTCTGCTACTCGCCTGTCTTCTGACTTCTGGCTCTGTAAGGGGGTGATGGCAGGCTACGGGAGTGGGCATCTAGGCGTACCCAGCGATCAGCACCCTCAGGAGCTAATGGTGTCCTGTCAGCCTGAAGCAGAGCCATTGAACTCACTAGAAGTTGGTCATACTTCTCTCCCCTAAGTTCCACGAAGCAGGGAGACTGTTGCCAGCAGCCTCCCTGAAAATAAGAAAAACTAACATAAGTCTTTTCAGAGAAACTCAGTAGAGCTCCCCTGTAGTGCATCCAGTCTCACTGGGCACAATTCTAAAACTGGAGTCTGGAGGAGGGGCATAGAGGGAGGAGACAGTTCACACCCTTTGAAAGTCTTAAAGTGCCCATGTCTCCTGCGGATCCCGTCTATACCCCATGGTTCTTAATGTGATCCCAGCATCCTCTAGGACGTATGAGAAAACAAATAACGCACACACGAGGAGGAGAGAACAAAGGAAGCTATAAGGAGGGGAGGGGAGGGGAGGGGAGGAGGTAAGGTAGTAAAGGGATATTGGATAAACTACAACCTTATACATATTCATTAATGTACCAGTAGTTAGAAGTAGAAGAGCTCTAACAGAAACCACAAAGCTTATCTAAAGCCACACCACACTGGATATGCCCAATCTCATTTGATCTTTGAAGCAAAGCAGTATTGGACTTTGTTACTACCAAGCAGTCTCCCATCCATGTATTATCAGATTCTTTAGGTGTTTTTAAACTATCAACACCCTTTTCTTGGTACTGTACATTTAATTTTTACACATATTCTTTTATGTACCAGAAGTTAGAAGTAGAAGAGCTCTAACAGAAACCACGAGCTCATCTACAGCCACAGCACACTGGATTTGCCCAATCTCTCCTGATCATGGAAGCTGAGCAGTGTTGGTCCTGGTTTTAGTACTTGGATGGGAGACCACCAGGAAATACCAGGAGCTGTGTGTATTTTTACAATACCAACACCGTTCTCTTGATGCATTCCATTTTGAAACATTGGGGCAGATCTATTAAGCCTGGTGAACTGATAAAGTGCAAGGTGATAAAGTACCAGCCAGTCAGCTCCTAACTGTCATTTTTCAAACCCAGCCTGTGACATGGCAATTAGGAGCTGATTGGCTGGTACTTTATCACCATGCAAATTATCATTTCACCAGGTTTAATAAATCGTCCGCTTATTCATTTATGTACGAGTAGTTAGAAGTAGAAGAACTCTAACAGAAACCACTAAGCTCATCTACAGCCACACCACACTGTATATGCCCAATATCACCTGATCTTAGGCCTGGTTTGTTCTTGGATGTGAGACCACCTGGGAATACCAGGTGCTGTAGGTAGTTTTATACTACCAACACCGTTCTCTTGATGCATTCTATTTTGAAACTTATTCATTGATGTAGAAGTTAGAAACAGCAAAAATCATCTACAGCCGCATCACACTGGATATGTCCAATCCAGTGGTGTAACTAGAAATTTTTCTCCCCCAAGCCAAAAAATTCTTCGGCGCCCCCCCCCCCCCCCCCCCCCCCTTCATGCTCCATAATTGGGAGCAAGAAAGGGATAAATATGCGCGCGCCTAAGGCGCGCGCGTCAAAAAAGGGGCGTGGTTTTGTTGGAGTGGGCGTGGTTTCACATAAAGGGGCGTGGCATTGCAGGAAAAGACTACCTTATACCCCAGTTTTGCAACCTGCACGCCCATACGTTGGCCACCACAGGAAAGAAAAATAATCCTGATTCATGCCCCTTACATTATTTGTCATTTTTCCTCCTTATAGTAATGCCCAGTATACATTATGCCACATACTGCAATGGCCCTTAGACATTATGCCGCACACAATAATGCACGACACAATATGCACACACTGTAATGCCCCCGACACATTATGCCACACACCGTAATGTCTGTGACACATTATGCCACACACCGTAATGCCTGTGACACATTATGACAGGAATCGTAATGCCCGTTATACATTATGCTACACACTGCAATGCCCCTGATACATTATAGCACATACAATGTCTGTGACACATTATGACACACACCGCAATGTCCGTGATACATTATGCCACACACTGCAATGCCCGATACATTATAGCACATACAATGCCTGTGACACATTATGCCACACACTGCAATGACCTTGAGACATTATACCACAATGCCCGTGATATAGTATACCATACACCGTAATGCCTGTGACACATACCGCAATGCCCTGCCCGTTATACCCTATGCCACACATCGCAATGCCCGTTATGTATTATGCCACACTGCAATGACCCTGAGACATTATACCACATACCACAATGCCCGTGATATAGTATACCACACACCGTAATGCCTGACACATTATGACACACACCGCAATGTCCGTGATACATTATGCCACACACTGCAATGACCCTGAGACATTATACCACATATCACAATGCCCGCGATATAGTATACCATACACCGTAATGCCTGCGACACATTATGACACACACCGCAATGTCCGTGATACATTATGCCACACACCGTAATGCCCATTACACATTAAGTCCTACAGTAAGGCTTCTAATTACTTTTCAATTACCTGCTCGTTGTCAGGGGTTTCATGCACTGGGTGTCATGCTCGTTGCCAGGGGTTTCATGCTCTTGGTTCCATGCACGGTGCCAGGGGTTTTCATGCTCAGGGTGTCATGCTCGTTGCCAGGGGTTTCATGCACTGGGTGTCATGCTCATTGCCAGGTGTTTCATGCACTGGGTGTCATGCTCGTTGCCAGATGTTTCATGCACTGGGTGTCATGCTCGTTGCTAGGAGGTAGTCCTTGTTGCTAGGGCTGTGCTCCCAGTGCCACATATGTCCCCAGTGCCAGATATTCCCCCACGGTGCCAGGTACTTACATGCCCCAGTGCCAAATATAGTCGTCCCCCCCATGTGCCAGGTACACATATGTCCCCAGTGCCAGATATTCCCCCCCAGTGCCATATATGCCCCCAGTGCCAGATATTCCCCCCAGTGCCATATATGCCCCCCGTGCCATATATGCCCCCAGTGCCAGATACCCCCCCCCAGTGCCATATATGCCCCCAGTGCCAGATATTCCCCCCCAGTGCCATATATGCCCCAGTGCCAGATATCCCCCCCAGTGCCAGATATGCCCCCAGTGCCAGATATTCCCCCCAGTGCCAGAAATGCCCCAGTGCCAGATATTCCTCCCTCCCCCCCGTGCCATATATGCCCCCAGTGCCAGATATTTACCCCCCCCCCCGCCGTCGCTTTTTGGAGGGACACGGAGGGCACAGCTCGTCTCTCCTGTGTCCCTCCTGCTGCATCATCTCCGGCGGCCGCGGGTCTAATAGGGGGAAGTGCCGGTTCGTGAGCCAATTAGAGCTCACGGACGGCACTTCCCCCTATTAGACCCGCGGCCGCCGGAGATGATGCAGCAGGAGGGACACAGGGAGGCGCGCTGTGTGCCCTCCGTGTCCCTCCAAAAAGCGGCGGAGGGAAGGAGACTGCAGACTGACATGCGGACGCTCGTCCGCATGTCAGTCTGCTGTAAATCAGTGGCGCCCCCGCAGCCCCTCGCCCCCAAGCCACCGCGAGGACTGCGGGGGCAGTAGTTACGCCACTGGTCCAATCTCATCTGATGATGGAAGCTAAGCAGTGTTGTGCCTGGTTTGTTTTTGGATTTCAAGTCCTGCCTTCTGGTTTGGCCACGGCACCTCGGATATTCACCAAGGTCATGGCCGTGATGACGACCCTTCACCATCAGAGAATCAGGATCCTGCCAAATCTGGATGACTTGCTGATCCTGGTGAACTCCCAAGAGGTTCTCCACAGTTATCTGGAACTGGCGGTCCAATTCCTAAAAGTCCACGGGAGGCTCATCAACTGAAAAAAGTCCTCGCTGGTCCCTGCTCGGAACATTGTGCACCTAGGGGCACTGCTGGACACACACAGCCAACAATTGTTTCTGTCTCCAGAGAAAGTCCTGAAAATTCAGGACAGTATCGTCCTCTCTCGCCCAAGAGTGTTGATACACACAGCGATGCAAGTACTAGACCTCATGGTGTCGGCTTTCGATATGGTAGAGTACGCTCAATTTCATTACCGCCCTCTGCAGAGGTTAATCCTCTCCAAGTGGGACGGCCTGCCTCATCGGATGATGTCTCAAATGATCTCCTTGACTCCGGAGGTTCGTCTGACACTGAGCTGGTGGCTACAGGACCAACAGTTGAGCAGGGGCCATCCCTTCTGGATCTCCAACTGTGTCCTCCTGACAATGGATGCCAGTCTTTTGGGCTGGGCCATGGTGTTGGAGCAATACACTTTCTCCAGGGTCGGTGGACCAGGGAGGAATCTCTCCTCCTGATATACATTCTGGAATTGCAGGCAGTGTTCAATTAATTGACACTGGCCCTGCCTCTAGTACAGAACAGGCCTGTTCAAGTACAATCTGACAACTACACCACGGTAGTGTACACAAATCATCAAGGCGGCACTCAAAACTGCATGGCAAAGCTGGAAGTATCAAAAATCCTCCGTTGGGTAGAAAGTCATCTGACAGCAATATCGGCAGTGTTCATTCCCGGAGTCCTCAACTAGGAAGCGGATTTCCTCAGTCGTCAGGACGTTCACGCTGGAGAGTGGAGAGGCCGCAGCAGAAATGTCTGCACTGGTGTCAGTAGGTGACTGAGGCAGGGATGACTGGGAGATAGTGGGTGACTGAAGCATGTATGAGTGGGAGGTAGTGGGTGACTGAGGCCGGGGTGACTGGGAGATAGTGGGTGACAGGGAGATAGTGGGTTACTGAGGGAGGGGTGATAGGAAGGGGTTGGGTAAGTATGGGAAGAAAGTGGGTGACAGGTATAATAAATGACTAAGGCAGGGGTGATAGGGAGATAGTGGATGACTGTGGCAGGGGTGACAGGGACAGTAAGAGACTGAGGCAGGGGTGACAGGGATAGTGGCTGACTGAGGCAGGGGTGACTGGGAGATAGTGGGTGACTGAGGCAGGGTTGACAGGGATAGTGGGTGACTGAAGCAGGGGTGATAGGGTGACAGTGGGTGACTAAAGCAGGGGTGACTGGTATAGTGGGTGACTGAGGCAGGGATCGCAGATATAGTGGTTGACTGAGGCAGCGGTGACTGGGAGATAGTGGGTAACTGAGGCAGGGGTGACAGGGAAAGTGTGTGACTCAGGCAGGGGTGATAGGGAGATAGTGGGCTGCATATCTCTGCCTCACTGCAGCAGCACATTCCTGCTTCAATGACAGCAGCACATCCCTACCTCACTTATAGCAGCACATCCCTGCCTCGCTGACAGCAGCACATCCCTGCCTCGCTGACAGCAGCACATCCCTGCCTCGCTGACAGCAGCACATCCCTGCTTCACTGACAGCAGCACATCCCTGCTTCGCTGACAGCAGCACATCCCTGCTTCGCTGACAGCAGCACATCCCTGCCTCGCTGACAGCAGCACATCCCTGTCTCGCTGACAGCAGCACAGCACTGCTTCGCTGACAGCAGCACATCACTGCTTCACTACCAGCAGCACATCCCTGCCTCACTGGCAGCAGCACATCCCTGCCTTACTGACAGCTGTATATAGGGCCTAATTCAGACCTGATCCCTGCTGTGCATATTCACACAACAGGAGATCAGGTCTGAAGTGCGTGTGTGCTGGTGCCGCAGTGCACCGGCACATGCCAGAGATGCGATCAGCATCTCTGCCCAGTGAGCGCCTCTGCCTGATTGACAGGCAGAGGCGGTCACTGGGCAGGAGGAGTCGGGCCAGCGGCGTTGTGCCGCCATTTTGGGGGCACAGTCAGGACAACGCAGACATGACCGGACCGTATGGGGGCGGGCCGTGACGGCTGCGTGACCCGGACAGCAACGGGCCTTATTTACTAAAATCTCAGATAAATTTTATGGCATTTATGTGCAGTCTAGTTTGCACAGTTGATAGAGTGTTGATCTTGCACTATCAATGTAAGCCTCACATAGGTTTGATACACATGTAAGTTTGTTTTTATTTTACTACATTGTGGTTTGTGGCTCTATACCATGTAATGCATGTCTTTTAACAGTAGTCAAGTCTTCCAATGTGCTTGTTAGTGAAACCCAATAGATAGCTTTATTTTATTTTGTTTCTTCAAATATTGAATGCATATGTCTTATAACTTTTTTTTTTTCAATATACAGGTTGAGTATCTGTATATACATTTTTATTATAAGATTTTCAATGACACAAGTACATCCAAGTTGCAGATTATGGATTGTGAAGGACAAATCAACCATATAAACAATTTAAGCAATTTGAATTGCATGCAGGTAGTAGAATATCAAACTCCTTGGATGAGAGTTGGTCGTAATAAACTAGGATAGAAAAGAATAAAGTAGAAAATAAGATTTTAAACCCACCGGTAAATCTTTTTCTCGTAGTCCGTAGAGGATGCTGGGGACTCCGTAAGGACCATGGGGATAGACGGGCTCCACAGGAGACATGGGCACTTTAAGAAAGACTTTAGTTCTGGGTGTGCACTGGCTCCTCCCTCTATGCCACAGTTAGAGAAACTGTGCCGAGAGGAGACGGACAGTATGAGGAAAGGATTTTGTTAATCCAGGGCAAGATTCATACCAGCCACACCAATCACACCGTATAACTTGTGATAAACTACCCAGTTATCAGTATGAAAAAACAACATAGCATCAGTGCAGGACCGATGCAACTATAACATAACCCTTATTGAAGCAATAACTATATACAAGTATTGCAGAAGTAGTCCGCACTTGGGACGGGCGCCCAGCATCCTCTACGGACTACGAGAAAAAGATTTACCAGTAGGTTTAAAATCTTATTTTCTCTAACGTCCTAGAGGATGCTGGGGACTCCGTAAGGACCATGGGGATTATACCAATGCTCCAAAACGGGCGGGAGAGTGCGGATGACTCTGCAGCACCGATTGAGCAAACATGAGTTCCTCCTCAGCCAGGGTATCAAACTTATAGTATTTTGCAAAGGTGTGTGAACCCGACCAAGTAGCAGCTTGACACAGCTGTAGTGCCGAGACCCCTCGGGCAGCCGCCCAAGAAGAGCCCACTTTCCTCGTGGAATGGGCCTTGACCGATTTCAGTAACTGCAATCCAGCCATAGAATGCGCTTGCTGAATCGTGTTACAAATCCGGCGAGCAATAGCCTGCTTTGAAGCAGGGGCACCAATCTTGTTGGTTGCATACAGGACAAACAGCGCTTCAGTTTTCCTGACTCTAGCCGTCCTGGACACGTAAATTTTCAAAGCCCTAACCACATCAAGTAACTCGGAATCCTCCAAGTCACGCGTAGCCACAGGCACCACAATAGGTTGGTTCATATGAAAAGATGAGACCACTTTTGGTAGGAATTGAGGACGGGTCTGCAATTCCGCTCTATCCACATGGAATACCAAATATGGGCTTTTATGTGACAAAGCCGCTAATTCCGACACTCGCCTAGCCGAAGCCAAGGCTAATAACATGACCACCTTCCATGTGAGATATTTTAACTCCACTGTTTTAAGTGGTTCAAACCAGTGTAATTTTAGAAAACTTAACACCACGTTAAGGTCCCAAGGTGCCACCGGAGGCACAAAAGGAGGCTGAATATGCAGCACTCCTTTTACATAAGTCTGAACTTCTGGAAGAGAAGCCAATTCTTTTTGAAAGAAAATGGATAAGGCTGAAATCTGGACCTTAATAGAGCCTAATTTTAGGCCCAAATTCACTCCAGTTTGTAGGAAGTGAAGGAAACGGCCCAGATGGAATTCTTCCATAGGAGCATTCCTGGCCTCACACCAAGAAACATAATTTTGCCATATACGGTGTAATGTTTTAACGTTACATCCTTCCTAGCCTTTATCAGCGTAGGGATGACCTCAACCGGAATGCTAGGATCCGGCATTCAACCGCCATGCCGTCAAATGCAGCCGCGGTAAGTCTTGGAACAGACAGGGCCCCTGATGCAACAGGTCCTGTCTTAGAGGGAGAGGCCACAGATCTTCTGTGAGCATTTCCTGCAGATCCGGATACCAGGTCCTCCGTGGCCAATCTGGAACAATGAGGATTGTTCTCACTCCTCTTTGTCTTATTATCCTCAACACCTTGGGTATGAGAGGAAGAGGAGGAAATACATAGACCGACCGGAACACCCACGGTGTCACTAGGGCATCTACAGCTACTGCCTGAGGGTCTCTTGACCTTGCGCAATACCTCTGTAGCTTTTTGTTGAGCCGGGACGGCATCATGTCTATCTGTGGCAGTTCCCACCGACTTGTAATCTGTGCAAAGACTTCCTGATGAAGTCCCCACTCTCCCGGATGTAGGTCGTGTCTGCTGAGGATGTCTGCTTCCCAGTTGTCCACTCCCGGAATGAACACTGCTGACAGTGCGCTTGCGTGATTCTCCACCCAGCGAAGAATTCTGGTGGCTTGTGCCATCGCCACTCTGCTTCTTGTGCCGCCTTGGCGGTTTACATGAGCCACTGCGGTGACGTTGTCTGACTGGATCAGAACCGGTTGGTCGCAAAGTAAGGTCTCCGCTTGACGTAGGGCATTGTATATGGCCCTTAGTTCCAGGATGTTGATGTGAAGACAAGTCTCTTGACTTGACCAAAGACCTTGGAAATTTCTTCCCTGTGTGACTGCTCCCCAACCTTGGAGGCTTGCGTCTGTGGTCACCAGGATCCAGCCCTGAATGCTGAATCTGCGTCCCTCGAGAAGGTGAGCACTCTGCAGCCACCACAAGAGTGATACCCTGACCCTGGGGGACAGGGTGATCAACCAATGCATCTGTAAATGTGACCCGGACCACTTGTCCAGTAGGTCCCATTGGAAAGTCCTCGCATGGAACCTGCCGAATGGAATGGCCTCGTGTGATGCCACCATCTTTCCCAGGACTCGAGTGCAGTGATGCACTGACACCTGTTTTGGTTTCAATAGGTTCCTGACAAGAGTCATGAGTTCCTGGGCCTTTTCTATCAGGAGATAAACCCTCTTCTGGTCTGTGTCCAGAATCATGCCCAAGAAAGACAGACGAGTAGTAGGAATCAACTGCGACTTCGGGATATTGAGAATCCAGCCGTGTTGCTGTAACACTTTCAGTGAAAGTGATACGCTGTTCAGCAACTGCTCTCTTGATCTCGCTTTTATGAGATCGCCCAAGTACGGGATAATTGTGACACCTTGCTTGCACAGGAGCACCATCATTTCCGCCATTACCTTGGTGAAAATTCTCAGGGCCATGGAGAGACCAAACAGCAACGTCTGAAATTGGCAATGACAGTCCTGTACCGCAAATCTGAGTTACGCCTGATGAGGTGGATAAATGGGGACATGAAGGTATGCATCCTGTACACAAATGCGGACAACAGGTGTCAAGCCGTGTGTTGCCTTTGTCAAGCTGTAATGAGTAGGGATAAGGACGTTAACCACCTCGGAACATCCTCCCTTATACGTCACCTGCATCGCATTCATCATTAGTCAGTGACAAGTTCAAAAACTTTGGATGACAGCGGAAGCAGTCCACTAACCACTAAATCCCTTCCTCTTGTAACCAAGCTCCTGCAAACCACACCACCAACTCCCTCAGTGTCAATTTCCTCCTTAGACAGGAGAGCCAATAGTCCTGCAGGCCATGTCACTGGCAAGTCTGACGAGTCCTCTCCTGCCTGGGATTCCTCCGATGCATCCTTGAGTGTAACGCCTACTGCTGCTGGCGCTGCTGTTGTTGCTGCTGGGAGTCGATCGTCATCCCAGAGGGGAAGTCGGAAGACCACTTGTACTTCTTCCAGTAAGCAATTGACTGTCCAACAGTCCTTTGCGAGGAAGATGAAATATCACAGCAGTCATCCTGCTGCAAAGCGGATAACTCAGGTCTGGGTGGTGAGAAACGTGGTTCCGGTATCCATTGTTAATTTAGAGGCAACTAGAGACTTGATTGAGGTACTGTGTCCCCGGTACCAAATACCCTCTAGGTTCCATTTCTCTAGGCAGGCGATACCGAAAATGTACACAGACCTCAGAAAAAGAGTCACCAGTGTCCTAAAAAATGCAGTTGTACCCAATGTCCACTTGTCTGTGGTTAAGTGGAGCAGGGCAGACTCAGGACTATATGACTGTGACAGCCCACTGGGTAGATGTATTGCCTCCCGCAGCAAGAACAGCAGCGGCGGCACCAGTAGCAGCATCTCGCAATTGCCAACTCGTTCCTAGGCAGGCTACGCTTTGTATCACCGCTTTCCATAAGAGGCACACAGCTGACAACCACTTACGGAAACTGAGGAACATCATCGCAGAATGGCTTACCCCAATTGAACTCTCCTGGGGATTTGTGACATCGGACAACGCCACCAATATTGTGCGTGCATTACATCTGGGCAAATTCCAGCACGTCCCATGTTTTGCACATACATTGAACTTGGTGGTGCAGAATTATTTAAAAAACGACAGGGGCGTGCAAGAGATGCTGTCGGTGGCCCGAAGAATTGCGGGCCACTTTCTGCCTTCAGCCACCGCATGCCGAAGACTGGAGCACCACCAAACATTCCTGAACCTGCCTTGCCATCATCTGAAGCAAGAGGTGGTAACGAGGTGGAATTCAACCCTCTATATGCTTCAGAGGATGGAGGAGCAGCAAAAGGCCATTCAAGCCTATACATCTGCCCACGATATAGGCAAAGGAGGGGGAATGCACCTGACTCAAGCGCAGTGGAGAATGATTTCAACGTTGTGCAAGGTTCAGCAACCCTTTGAACTTTCCACACGTGAAGTCAGTTCAGACACTGCCAGCCTGAGTCAGGTCATTCCCCTCATCAGGCTTTTGCAGAAGAAGCTGGAGACATTGAAGGAGGAGCTAAAACAGAGCGATTCAACTAGGCATGTGGGACTTGTCGATGGAGCCCTTAATTTGCTTAACCAGGATTCAATCTGTTGAAATCAGAGCACTACATTTTGGCCGCCGTGCTCGATCCTAGATTTAAAACCTACATTGTATCTCTCTTTCCGGCAGACACAAGTCTGCAGAGGTTCAAAGACCTGCTGGTGAGAAAATTGTCAAGTCAAGCGGAACGTGACCCGTCAACAGCTCCTCCTTCACATTCTCCCACAACTGGGGGTGCGAGGAAAAGGCTAAGAATTCCGAGCCCACCCGCTGGCGGTGATGCAGGGCAGTCTGGAGTGAGTGCTGACATCTGGTCCAGACTGAAGGACCTGGCAACGATTACTGACATGTCGTCTACTGTCACTGCATATGATTCTGTCACCTTTGAAAGAATGGTGGAGAAAAAGAGGCAATTTGGAGGCCCTTGCACAAACTGGCTTTATTCTACCTAAGTTGCCCTCCCTCCAGTGTGTACTCCGAAAGAGTGTTTAGTGCGGCCGCTCACCTTGTCAGCAATCGGCGTACAAGGTTACTTCCAGAAAATGTGGAGAAGATGATGATCATCAAAATTAATTATAATCAATTCCTCCGTGGAGACATTCACCAGCAATTGCCTCCAGAAAGTACACAGGGATCTGAGATGGTGGATTCCAGTGGGGACGAATTAATAATCTGTGAGGAGGGGGATGTACACAGTGAAAGGGGTGAGGAATCGGAGGATGATGAGGTGGACATCTTGCCTCTGTAGAGCCAGTTTGTGCAAGGAGAGATTGATTGATTCTTTTTTGGTGGGGGCCCAAACCAACCAGTCATTTCAGTCAGTCGTGTGGCAGACCCTGTCGCTGAAATGATGGGTTCGTCAATGTTTTTCTTTTCAATCTAAACCCCTGCAGTTTTCTGTAAGCATCTGCTTCGCTATGATGATCAACAAGTCACAAGGGAAAACACTCAGGGCTGGAGGCGTAGATCTTAGGACCAGCTGCTACAAGCATGGCAGAGGTGTCACTATCACTGGTGACACCCAGAGAGGCGGCGAGGGAGATTGTAATGCAGTGCGCGCAGATAAGCAGCGCAATGGTAAAAAGGAGGCATGGTCTCATAGGTAGGGGCGTGGCCTGAATCACCATTTTGTTGCTGCGGGTATCCCGGGGGTTGGGGGCTGTACCCGGGGACTAGTGTGTGAGTGGTGCTGGCTCCTGCACAGTGACAGAAACTGGGTGTTGCACGTAATGTCACAGTAAAACACCCATATTCTGTCACTGAAGAAGAGCCGGCACTTTGGTGTCACCCCACTTGGCGGGTGACACTCGGGTGTGTGCCGCAACCCCGTTGTGATGCCACTGACCCATGGGAAGCTTTACGTGGCTTACCCATGTGTTAGTAGCCCCAAGCATCTTTTGTGTTAGTCCCTGAAGAAAAACTTCAAATATTGTTTACAATTTTGTAATCAATGGCCTAATTCAGTAAGGATTGCAAATTCTGCTAAGTAACAGAATTTGCAATCCTTTGGTTCGCATGCTGGGGCCACCCATCACAGGGCATGGCCACCCAGCATGCCGCCTCCCTTCTTGACCACGCTGAAATTGCAGTCTCAGTGCAGTTCAGCGTGATCATAAAAAATGGGTTAGCCTCCTGTTGGTGCAGACTGTACGTGTGCGCAGGAAGCCGCCACCATTTTTGTGATCGCAACGGCTGCATGTGATGTCATGCAGCCGCTCTGACCACGCCTCCTGTTTCTCCGTTGAAGCCCTGCCCCCGAACCGCTCCATCTCCGACTTTGAAATGGAGTGTTGCTGACCCCCCCCCCCCCCCCCCGCACCGATTGACAGTCACAGAAAATGCAGGCGCATGCGCATGCTCTTAGCAATTTTTGCAGTTGGATTGCTTATTGTGATTGCAATCCAACCTGAATCAGGCTCTATTACCTATCACAATGCACTGCAGGTAGTACAAAATGGGGTTAATATAGGAGAAAACCCCCCAGAGCTGTGCTCCTTAACTGTCCCTGGTGGCTAGTGGAGCGGCTGCCCAGTAATCAGTGTCCACGCCAGTGCGCACACGGCCCGCCCCCTACAGCCATGCTGGATCATGGTACAGTGTGGGCACAGAAGCCCCTTACCTCCCTTTCATCAGCGGCCTCGTGATCCCGGAGGGCGGTGTGTGTGTGACTGACCTTAGGAAGAAACCGGAGCCTCCGCTGCAGTGACCCAGCAACCAGGGCACGGGAGTATACTGCGCCGCTGGGAGTGATGGAGCTGCAGTAAAGATGTCTATTAGACCTAGCCTGCTGCAGCCCTTGTACATTCTTATAAAAAAAGTTCTTCTTTTCTTGTTAAAATTAATAGCTAAGTATAGGCTGCCTGAGGCAGCCCCCTGTTAAGTGTCCTGCTACTGAAGGCACCAACTACAAACTGAGCTCCCTGTTCATGGAAGCGAGGTTATAGAGCAGGGGGCGCTGAGCATCTTGGGAACAGTCAAAAGCTTTGAGCCTGTTGGTGCCTCAGATCAAGATCCTACTCTACACCACAATGTGAATCCTTGTGGAGTCCAGTGTACCCCACAGAAGAAATGAATGTGTCACACCCATTGGCAGCAACATTAGAATAGCTGCTGATGGGCACAATTGAGAAAGGAAGGGGGGAAAACATTTGAATCCAGCACATATATGTAATTTGAATATGTAATTTGTACCTTCCTACTTTAAAATGTAATGGATGAACCTCACCCTGTGAGAACTATCTTCATGATCAAGAGATCTCATATGCAAGATAAGTATGTGTTGGCAGAGGCGCTCACTGGGCAGAGATGCTGATCGCATCTCTGGCATGTGCCGGTGCACTGCGGCACCAGCACACACACACACACACACACACACTTCAGACCTGATCTCCTGTTGTGTGAATATGCACAGCAGAGTTCAGGTCTGAATACAGCTGTCAGTAAGGCAGGGATCTGCTGCTGCCAGTGAGGCAGGGATGTGCTGCTGTCAGTGAAGCAGTGATCTGCTGCTGCCAGTGAGGCAGGGATCTGCTGCTGCCAGTGAGGCAGGGATGTGCTGCTATAAGTGAGGCAGGTATGTGCTGCTGTCAATGAGGCAGGGATGTGCTGCTGTCAGTGAAGCAGGGATGTGCTGCTGTCAGCGAGGCAGTGATCTGCTGCCCACTATCTCCCTATCACCCCTGCCTGAGTCACACACTTTCCCTGTCACCCCTGCCCCAGTTACCCACTATCTCCCAGTCACCGCTGCCTCAGTTAACCACTATACCTGCGACCCCTGCCTCAGTCACCCACTATACCAGTCACCCCTGCTTTAGTCACCCACTATCTCTGTCACCCCTGCCTCAGTCAACCACTATCTCCATATCACCCCTACCTCAGTCACCCACTATCCCTGTCACCTCTGCCTCAGTCACCCACTGTCACCCTATCACCCCTGCCTCAGTCACCCACTATCCCTGTCACCCCTGCCTCAGTCTCCTACTGTCCCTGTCACCCCTGCCACAGTCATCCACTATATCCCTATCACCCCTGCCTTAGTCACTGACTATCTCCCAGTCACCCCGGCCTCAGTCACCCACTATCTCCCAGTCATACATGCTTCAGTCACCCACTATCTCCCAGTCATCCCTGCCTCAGTCACCTACTGACACCAGTGCAGACATTTCTGCTGCGGCCTCTCCACTCTCCAGCGTGAACGTACTGACGACTGAGGAAATCCGCTTCCCAGTTGAGGACTCCGGGAATGAACACTGCCGATATTGCTGGCAGATGACGTTCTACCCAACTGAGGATTTTTGATACTTCCAGCTTTGCCATGCAATTTCGAGTGCCGCCTTGATGATTTGTGTACACTACCGTGGTGTCGTTGTCCGATTGTACTTGAACAGGCCTGTTCTGTACTAGAGGCAGGGCCAGTGTCAATGAATTGAACACTGCCCGCAATTCCAGAATGTTTATCGGGAGGAGAGATTCCTCCCTGGTCCACCGATGGTGAAGGGTCGTCATCACGGCCATGACCTTGGTGAATTTCCGAGGTGCCGTGGCCAAACCAGAAGGCAGGACCTGAGATCCAAAAACTAACCAGGCACAACACTGCTTAGCTTCCAACATCAGATGAGATTGGACATATCCAGTGTGATGCGGCTGTAGATGATTTTTGCTGTTTCTAACTTCTACTTCTAACTACTGGTACATCAATGAATAAGTTTCAAAATATAATGCATCAAGAGAACGGTGTTGGTAGTATAAAACTACCTACAGCACCAGGTATTCCCAGGTGGTCTCACATCCAAGAACAAACCAGGCCTAAAATCAGGTGATATTGGGCATATACAGTGTGGTGTGGCTGTAGATGAGCTTAGTGGTTTCTGTTAGAGTTCTTCTACTTCTAACTACTCGTACATAAATGAGTAAGCAGACGATTTATTAAACCTGGTGAAATGATAATTTGCATGGTGATAAAGTACCATCCAATCAGCTCCTAATTGCCATGTCACAGGCTGGGTTTGAAAAATGACAGTTAGGAGCTGACTGGCTGGTACTTTATCACCTTGCACTTTATCAGTTCACCAGGCTTAATAGATCTGCCCCAATGTTTCAAAATGGAATGCATCAAGAGAATGGTGTTAGTATTGTAAAAATACACACAGCTCCTGGTATTTCCTTGTGGTCTCCCATCCAAGTACTAAAACCAGGACCAACACTGCTCAGCTTCCATGATCAGGAGAGATTGGGCAAATCCAGTGTGCTGTGGCTGTAGATGAGCTGGTGGTTTCTGTTACAGCTCTTCTACTTCTAACTTCTGGTACATAAAAGAATACATGTAAAAATTAAATGTACCAAGAAAATGGTGTTGCTAGTTTAAAAACACCTAAAGAATCTGATACTACCAAGCAGTCTCCCATCCATGTATTAACAAAGTCCAATACTGCTTTGCTTCAAAAATCAAATGAGATTGGGCATATCCAGTGTGGTGTGGCTTTAGATAAGCTTTGTGGTTTCTGTTAGAGCTCTTCTACTTCTAACTACTGGTACATTAATGAATATGTATAAGGTTGTAGTTTATCCAATATGCCTTTACTACCTTACCTTTCAACCCCCCCTCCCTCCCCTCTTCTCCTTATAGCTTCCTTAGTTCTCTCCTCCTCGTGTGTGCGTTATTTGTTTTCTCATACGTCCTAGAGGATGCTGGGGTCACATTAAGAACCATGGGGTATAGACTGGATCCGCAGGAGACATGGGCACTTTAAGACTTTCAAAGGGTGTGAACTGTCTCCTCTCTCTATGCCCCTCCTCCAGACTCCAGTTTTAGTATTGTGCGCAGTGATACTGGATGCACTACAGGGGAGCTCTACTGAGTTTCTCTGAAAAGACTTGTTAGTTTTTTTTATTTTCAGGGAGGCTGCTGGCAACAGTCTCCCTGCTTCGTGGGACTTAGGGGAGAGAAGTATGACCAACTTCTAGTGAGTTCAATGGCTCTGCTTCAGGCTGACAGGACACCATTAGCTCCTGAGGGTGCTGATCGCTGGGTACGCCTAGATGCACACTCCCGCAGCCTGCCGTCACCCCCTTACAGAGCCAGAAGACAGGTGAGTAGCAGAAGAACAGAAGACTTCTTCTTCAGTGACGGCATTCTGAGGTACCGAGCAGCGAGCGGAACGCTGCGCGCAATGCTCACACACAAACACAGGCACTGCAGGGTGCAAGGCACGGGGGGGGGGGCACCCCGGGCAGCATAAATTCCTCACAAAAGGCTGGAAAAAGTGGACATTAGTGCCTGGGCACTGTCCTTACCCCACTAGCGTAATTAATTATTTCTGAGCGGGACAGATACGCGCCATTACAGCGGCGGGGCTTCTTCCTCACCTCACCAGAACATCTTTAGAGCATTACAAGTCTATCACTATAGAGTTTATTATTTCCCAGACTGTGTACTTTTGGCGCTGGATTGTGAGCTGAAAAATCCTCTGTGTCCCTCTGACAGATTTACTGACGGTCTGTCCCCCATAAGCCGGTGTGTCTGTGGGTACTTGGTATATGTGTGTCAACATGTCGGTGGCTGAATGTTTTTCCCAAGAGGAAACTATATTAGGAATGCAGACATATGATGGTGGCCCTGTTGGCACCACCAATAACTGACTGGGTAAATGTTTCAGTAATATCAGAGTAAGGTTGGATAAATCTGTGTCCCAGACACAGACGTAGAGAATAGATGTGATATTCATGGCTATGTTTCTTTTCCCTCAGGCCCCGCTGGGTCGCAAAAATGTTATTTTGCCCAGTTACTACACACTGATACTGACACGGATACTGATACTTATGTCGACCATAAGTTTCCTGATTAGATCCAATATTGGCAAGGAGCATTCAGTACATGATTGTGGATATTAAGGACATATTAAAATCACTGAAGACCCTGCTGTTCCTGACAAAGGGGTCTATATGTATGTATATATAGATATATAATGAAAGCTGATGTAACGTTCCTCCATCTCTGTTTGAGAAAGTCTGGGCCAGCTCGACAAGATGGTTTCAAATCCCCAAAAGGATTCTGGTTGTTTATTCATTTCCCGCCGCGGACAGAATAAAGTGGGAGTCACCCCCTGTTCTGCACAGGGCCCTGTCACAAATCCAGCGGATTGTATGCAGGAAGCTACATTATTTCTAGTTATGTAACCACGGGTACATTACTTAGACCTGCCATTACATGTGCATGGGTGAGTAGTAGTATTCAAGAATTGGTCGAATACCTTGTCATCCGATATAGATACCCTGGAGAGATGGGATACTCCTTACGTTGTATCATATCAAGGACACTGCAGCATACTTACGTGAGACTGCAAGGGATATAGGACTCTTGAGTTCACGGGCCAATTTCATGGCAGTGTCGGATAGGAGGGCATTGTGGATTCACCAAGAGAATGCTGATGCTGACTCCAAGAAGAAAGGGAGTCTCTTCCCTATGAAGGTGAAGCCTTGTTTGGTGACTGCCTAGTTAATTTGATCTCGGCAGCTCCCGCAGGTAAGTCAACCTTCTTGCCCTATGTTCCCTCCCAACGGATGAAGACGCATCATTATCTGATGCAGTCATTTCGGCCCAATAGATATGCAAGAAGTTAAGATTCCCCTTTCTTTGCAGGTAGAGGAAGGAGAAGAGAGAAGAGGTCTGCATCCTCTTCAAGATCGCAGGAGCAGAGATCATCCTCTGCTTCTGCCAAATCCACTGCATGACGCTGGGGCTCTCTTGCAGGAGCCCGCACCAGTGGGGGCACGTCTAAAACTCTTCAGTCAGTTCTGGATTCATTCGGACATGGACTCGTGTGTTTTACAAATAGTGTCCCAAGGGTACAAACTGGGGTTTCAAGATGTTCCCCCTCACCGATTGTTCAAACATTAAGTTACTGTGCTATTCCTGGGTTATATAGCGCTGGGGTATGTGCTGGCATACTCTCTCTCTGTCTCTCCAAAGGGCCTTGTGGGGGAAATGTCTTCAGTAAAAGTATTCCCTGTGTGTGTGGTGTGTCGGTACGCGTGTGTCGACATGTCTGAGGAAGAAGGCTATATTAGAGAGGAGCGGGAGCAAATGAACGTGGTGTCTCCGCCGACACCTGATTGGATGGATATGTGGAATGTTTTATATGCTAGTGTAAACTCATTGTACAAAAGATTAGACAAGGCTGAAGCTTTGGGACAGTCAGGGACTCAACCCATGCCTGATCCTATGTCGCAGGGACTGTCAGGGTCTCATAAGCGCCCACTATCCAGATTGTTGACACAGATACCGACACGGATTCTGACTCCAGTGTCGATTACGATGATGCAAAGTTACAGCCAAAATTGGCAAAATACATTTGATATATGATTATGGCAATAAAAGATGTTTTGCACATCACAGAGGAGCCCCCTATCCCTGACAAGAGGGTACATATGTACAAGGGAAAGAAGCCTGAGGTAACCTTTCCCCCCTCACACGAGCTGAACGAGTTATGTGAAAAAGCTTGGGAATCTCCTGCAGATTTCCAAAAGGATTCCCCTTTCCCATCAACGGATAGGTTACGATGGGAATCCTCCCCTTGGGTGGACAAAGCATTAACACGCTTATCCAAGAAGGTAGCCCTCCCGTCCCAGGATACGGCTACCCTCAAAGAGTCTGCTGACCGCAAACAGGAGATTACCCTGAAGTCCATTTATACACATTCAGGTACCTTACTCAGACCGGCAATTGCGTCGGCCTGGGTGTGTAGTGCTGTAGCGGCATGGACGGATACCCTAGATAAGGCTACTATTTTATTGCCCCTGGGGCATATAAGAGATGCTGTCCTATATATGTGTGTATGCAAACTACAGGTGGTGCTGCAGGGCTCACACCCTTTTACTTGTCTTGTAGAGCAACTCTGGAGCTGTTACTGGGTCCAGCTGCTGCAAGAAATCAGCTTGAATGCTTCAGGGGCTTGGG
Source organism: Pseudophryne corroboree (assembly GCF_028390025.1). Taxonomy (NCBI): domain Eukaryota; kingdom Metazoa; phylum Chordata; class Amphibia; order Anura; family Myobatrachidae; genus Pseudophryne; species Pseudophryne corroboree. The sequence continues at coordinate 96,240 of NW_026970393.1, read as the reverse complement.
CATGGCCAACATGAGCCCCACACTGATGGGGGTGTATAAAGCGATCTAGGGGTCATCCAAGCGCAACCCCACAAAGGCCGCCATGCCCTGCGTGACCATTTTCTCTTTTCATATGCAGACGAGGGTTGCAGCCAACTATGCCCATTGCTTGGATGACATCACCGTATGCAAATCCGTCTGCTGCAGACCTTTCCCCAGGAATGCTTGTACTAGTTGTTGCATATGGTTTGATGTTTGAGGGTGCTTCAGTATTAGGCAGCCTTCCGCCCTCTCATGTTCATCTGAAAATATGTGGTCTCCCTGCAGTTCCCTTGTGCTTCCTCAGTTGAATCTCCTTAACTTGACGGGTGTGTGCCCGAGCAGCCGCCCTCCACAGCCCTATCCCAGCACATGCTTTTCTTGCGTATGAGATCTCTTGATCATGAAGATAGTTCTCACAGGGTGAGGTTCATCCATTACATTTTAAAGTAGGAAGGTACAAATTACATATTCAAATTACATATATGTGCTGGATTCAAATGTTTTCCCCCCTTCCTTTCTCAATTGTGCCCATCAGCAGCTATTCTAATGTTGCTGCCAATGGGTGTGACACATTCATTTCTTCTGTGGGGTACACTGGACTCCACAAGGATTCACATTGGGGTGTAGAGTAGGATCTTGATCTGAGGCACCAACAGGCTCAAAGCTTTTGACTGTTCCCAAGATGCTCAGCGCCCCCTCCTCTATAACCTCGCTTCCATGAACAGGGAGCTCAGTTTGTAGTTGGTGCCTTCAGTAGCAGGCCACTTAAGAGGAGGCTGCCTCAGGCAGCCTATTCTTAGCTATTAATTTTGACAAGAAAAGAAGAACTTTTTTTATAAGAATCTACAAGGGCTGCAGCAGGCTAGGTCTAATAGACATCTTTACTGCAGCTCCATCACTCCCAGCGGCGCAGTATACTCCCGCGCCCTGGTTGCTGGGTCACTGCAGCGGAGGCTCCGGTTTCTTCCTAAGGTCAGTCACACACACACCGCCCTCCGGGATCACGAGGCCGCTGATGAAAGGGAGGTAAGGGACTTCTGTGCCCACACTATACCGTGATCCAGCATGGCTGTAGGGGGAGGGCCATGTGCGCACTGGCGTGGACACTGATTACTGGGCAGCCGCTCCACTAGCCACCAGGGACAGTTAAGGAGCACAGCTCTGGTGGGTTTTCTCTTATATTAACCCCATTTTGTACTACCCGCAGTGCATTGTGATAGGTAATAGAGCCTGATTCAGGTTGGATTGCAATCGCAATAAGCAGTCCAACTGCAAAAATTGCTAAGAGCATACGCATGCGCCTGCATTTTCTGCGGCACCCCTCAGTTAATGCGATCGCCTCTGACTGTCAATCGGTGCTGGGGGGGGGGGGTCAGCAACACTCCATTTCCAAGTCGGAGATGGAGCGGTGCGTGGGCAGGGCTTCAAAATGGGGTCGGCAACGGAGAAACAGGAGGCGTGGTCAGAGCGGTTGCATGACATCACATGCAGCAGCTGCGATCACAAAAATGGTGGCGGCTTCCTGCGCACACATACAGGGGTAAATTTACTAAGATTCGTAATTTCCGAAAAAAGGTCAAAGTTCAATCACGAATGACATCGACAGTGTAAAACTGCAACTTTTTGAATTGATTACGATGGATTTACTAAGCTGTCGTATTCGGGTTTTTCTTTTCTTCCGATGTCGATGTCATTCGTTTTTTTTTACCTATTTTTACGGCAGTGATTAGCAAAACACTGCCGTTTTTTTTTACAATCAATCTCGGCCGGATCTGTGTGATCCGTGCTGGGGTTCTTATTTTTTTTATTTTTTATTAAACAATGTAAAATCCCCAAAAAAAATGCGTGGGGTCCCCCCTCCTAAGCATAACCAGCCTCGGGCTCTTTGAGCCGATCCTGGTTGCAGAAATATGGGGGGAAAAATGACAGGGGTTCCCCCATATTTAAGCAACCAGCATCGGGCTCTGCGCCTGGTCCTGGTCCCAAAAATACGGGGGACAAAAAGAGTAGGGGTCCCCCGTATTTTTAAAACCAGCACCGGGCTCCACTAGCTGGACAGATAATGCCACAGCCGGGGGTCACTTTTATATAGTGCCCTGCGGCCGTGGCATCAAAAATCCAACTAGTCACCCCTGGCCGGGGTACCCTGGGGGAGTGGGGACCCCTTCAATCAAGGGGTCCCCCCCCCAGCCACCCAAGGGCCAGGGGTGAAGCCCGAGGCTGTCCCCCCCCATCCAATGGGCTGCGGATGGGGAGGCTGATAGCCTTTGTTGTAAAAGAAAAGATATTGTTTTTAGTAGCAGTACTACAAGGCCCAGCAAGCCTCCCCCGCATGCTGGTACTTGGAGAACCACAAGTACCAGCATGCGACGGAAAAACGGGCCCGCTGGTACCTGTAGTACTACTACTAAAAAAATACCCAAAAAAAGACAAGACACACACACCGTGAAAGTATAATTTTATTACATACATACACACATACATACATACTTACCTTAAGTTCCCACGCAGGTCGGTCCTCTTCTCCAGTAGAATCCAAGGGGTACCTGTTGAAGAAATTATACTCACGAGATCCAGGGGTCCAGGCTCCTCGGGAAATCCAGGGGTAATCCACGTACTTGACAAAAAAAACAAAACGGTGTCCCGACCACGAACTGAAAGGGGACCCATGTTTGCACATGGGTCACCTTTCCACGAATGCCAGAAAGCCACTTTGACTTCTGTCTAAGTGGGTTTCTTCAGCCAATCAGGGAGCGCCACGTTGTAGCACTCTCCTGATCAGCTGTGTGGTCCTGTCCTCACTGACAGGCAGCACACGGCAGTGTTACAATGTAGCGCCTATGCGCTACATTGTAACCAATGATGGGAACTTTCAGCTCAGCGGTGACGTCACTTTAGGTCAACCGCAGGGCAGAAAGTTCCCATCATTGGTTACAATGTAGCGCATAGGCGCTACATTGTAACACTGCCGTGTGCCGCCTGTCAGTGAGGACAGGAGCACACAGCTGATCAGGAGAGTGCTACAACGTGGCACTCCCTGATTGGCTGAAGAAACCCACTTAGACAGAAGTCAAAGTGGCTTTCTGGCATTCGTGGAAAGGTGACCCATGTGCAAACATGGGTCCCCTTTCAGTTCGTGGTCGGGACACCGTTTTGTTTTTTTTGTCAAGTACGTGGATTACCCCTGGATTTCCCGAGGAGCCTGGACCCCTGGATCTCGTGAGTATAATTTCTTCAACAGGTACCCCTTGGATTCTACTGGAGAAGAGGACCGACCTGCGTGGGAACTTAAGGTAAGTATGTATGTATGTGTGTATGTATGTAATAAAATTATACTTTCACGGTGTGTGTGTCTTGTCTTTTTTTGGGTATTTTTTTAGTAGTAGTACTACAGGTACCAGCGGGCCCGTTTTTCTGTCGCATGCTGGTACTTGTGGTTCTCCAAGTACCAGCATGCGGGGGAGGCTTGCTGGGCCTTGTAGTACTGCTACTAAAAACAATATCTTTTCTTTTACAACAAAGGCTATCAGCCTCCCCATCCGCAGCCCATTGGATGGGGGGGGACAGCCTCGGGCTTCACCCCTGGCCCTTGGGTGGCTGGGGGGGGGGACCCCTTGATTGAAGGGGTCCCCACTCCCCCAGGGTACCCCGGCCAGGAGTGACTAGTTGGATTTTTGATGCCACGGCCGCAGGGCACTATATCAAAGTGACCCCCGGCTGTGGCATTATCTGTCCAGCTAGTGGAGCCCGGTGCTGGTTTTAAAAATACGGGGGACCCCTACTCTTTTTGTCCCCCGTATTTTTGGGACCAGGACCAGGCGCAGAGCCCGATGCTGGTTGCTTAAATATGGGGGAACCCCTGTCATTTTTTTCCCCATATTTCTGCAACCAGGATCGGCTCAAAGAGCCCGAGGCTGGTTATGCTTAGGAGGGGGGACCCCACGCAATTTTTTTTTGAAAAAATAAGCACTTTCCCACCCCTTCCCACTGATATACATGCACGGATCTCATGGATCCGTGCATGCCTATCCAATCACGAATAAAAAAAGCAGGTCTGTTTTTTTTTAGCACTTTTTTACGAGTTGTAATTTTTCACGGCAGTGTTTGTTCTTTTTTTGCTTTGCACTTCTTAGTAAATGACCGAGATTCATACTTAAACAGCCGCATTTTGACCGATGGTGTATTCATTCGTAATTTTTTACCTGAACTTGCAAAAAATTACGAATGCCCTCATCACTGCCGTGATTAGTGCTTAGTAAATTACCGAGATGACACTTTGATGAAAAAACGGCATCTCGGTCAAAATCGGGAGCTTAGTAAATTTACCCCACAGTCTGCACCAACAGGAGGCTAACCCATTTTTTATGATCACGCTGAACTGCACTGCGACTGCAATTTCAGCGTGGTCAAGAAGGGAGGCGGCATGCTGGGTGGCCCCAGCATGCGAACCAAAGGATTGCAAATTCTGTTACTTAGCAGAATTTGCAATCCTTACTGAATTAGGCCCATTGATTACAAAATTTATTTGTAAATATTTGAAGTTTTTCTTCAGGGACTAACACAAAAGATGCTTGGGGCTACTAACACACGGGTAAGCCACGTAAAGCTTCCCATGGGTCAGTGGCATCACAACGGGGTTGCGGCCCACACCCGAGTGTCACCCGCCAAGGGGGGTGACACCAAAGTGCCGGCTCCTCTTCAGTGACAGAATATGGGTGTTTCACTGTGACATTACGTGCAACACCCAGTTTCTGTCACTGTGCAGGAGCCAGCACCACTCACACACTAGTCCCCGGGTGCAGCACTCAACCCCCGGGATACCCGGAGCAACAAAATGGAGATTCAGGCCAACAGGCCACACCCCTACCTATGAGACCATGCCTCCATTTTACCATTGCGCTGCTTATCTGCGCGCACTGCATTACAATCTCCCTCGCTGCCTCTCTGGGTGTCACCAATGATAGTGACACCTTTGCCATGCTTGTAGCAGCTGGTCCTAAGATCTACGCCTCCAGCCCTGAGTGTTTGCCCTTGTGACTTGTTGATCATCATAACGAAGCAGATTCTTACAAAAAACTGCAGGGGCTTAGATTGAAAAGAAAAACATTGACGAACCCATCATTTCAGCAACAGGGTCTGCCACACGGCTGACTGAAATGACTGGTTGGTTTGGACCCCCACCAAAAAAGAAGCAATCAATCTCTCCTTGCACAAACTGGCTCTACAGAGGCAAGATGTTCACCTCATCATCCTCCGATTCCTCACCCCTTTCACTGTGTACATCGCCCTCCTCACAGATTATTAATTCGTCCCCACTGGAATCCACCATCTCAGATCCCTGTGTACTTTCTGGAGGCAATTGCTTATGAATGTCTCCACGGAGGAATTGATTATAATTCATTTTGAGGATCATCATCTTCTCCACATTTTCTGGAAGTAACCTCGTACGCCGATTGCTGACAAGGTGAGCGGCTGCACTAAACACTCTTTTGGAGTACACACTGGAGGGAGGGCAACTTAGGTAGAATAAAGCCAGTTTGTGCAAGGGCCTCCAAATTGCCTCTTTTTCCTGCCAGTATACATACGGACTGTCTGACGTGCCTACCTGGATGCGGTCACTCATATAATCCTCCACCATTCTTTCAAAGGTGACAGAATCATATGCAGTGACAGTAGACGACATGTCAGTAATCGTTGCCAGGTCCTTCAGTCCGGACCAGATGTCAGCACTCACTCCAGACTGCCCTGCATCACCGCCAGCGGGTGGGCTCGGAATTCTTAGCCTTTTCCTCGCACCCCCAGTTGCGGGAGAATGTGAAGGAGGAGCTGTTGACGGGTCACGTTCCGCTTGACTTGACAATTTTCTCACCAGCAGGTCTTTGAACCTCTGCAGACTTGTGTCTGCAGGAAAGAGAGATACAATGTAGGTTTTAAATCTAGGATCGAGCACGGTGGCCAAAATTTATTGCTCTGATTTCAACAGATTGAATCCTGGTTAAGCGAATTAAGGGCTCCATCCACAAGTCCCACATGCCTAGCGGAATCGCTCTGTTTTAGCTCCTCCTTCAATGTCTCCAGCTTCTTCTGCAAAAGCCTGATGAGGGGAATGACCTGACTCAGGCTGGCAGTGTCTGAACTGACTTCACGTGTGGCAAGTTCAAAGGATTGCAGAACCTTGCACAACGTTGAAATCATTCTCCACTGCGCTTGAGTCAGGTGCATTCCCCCTCCTTTGCCTATATCGTGGGTAGATGTATAGGCTTGAATGGCCTTTTGCTGCTCCTCCATCCTCTGAAGCATATAGAGGGTTGAATTCCACCTCGTTACCACCTCTTGCTTCAGAGGATGGCAGGGCAGGTTCAGGAATGTTTGGTGGTGCTCCAGTCTTCGGCACGCGGTGGCTGAATGCAGAAAGTGGCCCGCAATTCTTCGGGCCACCGACAGCATCTCTTGCACGCCCCTGTCGTTTTTTAAATAATTCTGCACCACCAAATTCAATGTATGTGCAAAACATGGGACGTGCTGGAATTTGCCCAGATGTAATGCACGCACAATATTGGTGGCGTTGTCCGATGTCACAAATCCCCAGGAGAGTCAAATTGGGGTAAGCCATTCTGCGATGATGTTCCTCAGTTTCCGTAAGAGGTTGTCAGCTGTGTGCCTCTTATGGAAAGCGGTGATACAAAGCGTAGCCTGCCTAGGAACGAGTTGGCATTTGCGAGATGCTGCTACTGGTGCCGCCGCTGCTGTTCTTGCTGCGGGAGGCAATACATCTACCCAGTGGGCTGTCACAGTCATATAGTCCTGAGTCTGCCCTGCTCCACTTAACCACGGACATGTGGACTAGTGGACATTGGGTACAACTGCATTTTTTAGGACACTGGTGACTCTTTTTCTGAGGTCTGTGTACATTTTCGGTATCGCCTGCCTAGAGAAATGGAACCTAGATGGCATTTGGTACCGGGGACACAGTACCTCAATCAAGTCTCTAGTTGCCTCTGAATTAACGATGGATACCGGAACCACGTTTCTCACCACCCAGGCTGACAAGACCTGAGTTATCCGCTTTGCAGCAGGATGACTGCTGTGATATTTCATCTTCCTCGCAAAGGACTGTTGGACAGTCAATTGCCTACTGGAAGTAGTACAAGTGGTCTTCCGACTTCCCCTCTGGGATGACGATCGACTCCCAGCAGCAACAACAGCAGCGCCAGCAGCAGTAGGCGTTACACTCAAGGATGCATCGGAGGAATCCCAGGCAGGAGAGGACTCGTCAGACTTGCCAGTGACATGGCCTGCAGGACTATTGGCTCTCCTGTCTAAGGAGGAAATTGACACTGAGGGAGTTGGTGGTGTGGTTTGCAGGAGCTTGGTTACAAGAGGAAGGGATTTAGTGGTCAGTGGACTGCTTCCGCTGTCATCCAAAGTTTTTGAACTTGTCACTGACTTATGATTAATGCGCTGCAGGTGACGTATAAGGGAGGATGTTCTGAGGTGGTTAACGTCCTTACCCCTACTTATTACAGCTTGACAAAGGCAACACACGGCTTGACACCTGTTGTCCGCATTTGTGTACAGGATGCATACCTTCATGTCCAAATTTATCCATCTCATCAGTCGTACCTCAGATTTGCGGTACAGGACTGTCATTGCCAATTTCAGACGTTGCTGTTTGGTCTCTCCACGGCCCAGAGAATTTTCACCAAGGTAATGGTGGAAATTATGGTTTTCCTGCGCAAGCAAGGTGTCACAATTATCCCGTACTTGAGCGATCTCATAAAAGCGAGATCAAGAGAGCAGTTGCTGAACAGCGTATCACTTTCACTGAAAGTGTTACAGCAACACGGCTGGATTTTCAATATCCCAAAGTCGCAGTTGGTTCCTACGACTCGTCTGTCTTTCTTGGGCATGATTCTGGACACAGACCAGAAGAGGGTTTATCTCCCGATAGAAAAGGCCCAGGAACTCATGACTCTTGTCAGGAACCTATTGAAACCAAAACTTGTGTCAGTGCATCACTGCACTCGAGTCCTGGGAAAGATGGTGGCATCATACAAAGCCATTCCATTCGTCAGGTTCCATGCGAATACTTTCCAATGGGACCTACTGGACAAGTGGTCTGGGTCACATTTACAGATGCATTGGTTGATCACCCTGTCCCCCAGGGTCAGGGTATCACTCCTGTGGTGGCTGCAGAGTGCTCACCTTCTCGAGTGACGCAGATTCGGCATTCAGTACTGGATCCTGGTGACCACAGATGCAAGCCTCCAAGGTTGGGGAGCAGTCACACAGGGAAGAAATTTCCAAGGGCTTTGGTCAAGTCAAGAGACTTGTCTTCACATCAACATCCTGAAACTAGGGGCCATATACAATGCCCTACGTCAAGCGGAGACCTTACTTTGCGACCAACCGGTTCTGATCCAGTCAGACAACGTCACCGCAGTGGCTCATGTAAACCGCCAAGGCGGCACAAGGAGCAGAGTGGCGATGGCACAAGCTACCTTTGCATTTTTCTCCCAAACGAAGGACACTAGAATGAAAATTTTAAAGCCTCCTGTTAGTGCTTCATCTACACGGTATAGCCCTGAATTTTCCAATGCGTAGCTCTTTGCAAAAGAGAGATATTGGCAAGGAAAAGCTGTCTTGTACCTTTGCATTTTTCTCCCAAACGAAGGACACTAGAAAGAAAATTTTAAAGCCTCCTGTTAGGCCATCATCTACACGGCATAGCCCTGAATTTTCCAATGCGTAGCTCTTTGCAAAAGAGAGATATTGGCAAGGAAAAGCTGTCTTGTACCTTTGCATTTTTCTCCCAAACGAAGGACACTAGAAAGAAAATTTTAAAGCCTCCTGTTAGGCCATCATCTACACGGCATAGCCCTGAATTTCCCAATGTGCAGCTCTTTGCAAAAGAGAGATATTGGCAAGGAAAAGCTGTCTTGTACCTTTGCATTTTTCTCCCAAACGAAGGAAACTAGAATGAAAATTTTAAAGCCTCCTGTTAGTGCTTCATCTACACGGTATAGCCCTGAATTTTCCAATGCGTAGCTCTTTGCAAAAGAGAGATATTGGCAAGTAAAAGCTGTCTTTCAACTCTTCCACAACTGAAAAACAGATAGTGTTCCCAAGCCTTCCATCCTGTAATATCTTCAGTCTCTCATCAATGAAGAAAACAATCCCTCCAGCAGACTCTTCAACCACGATACAAGATCACAGCCAAAAGGGCGAGAAGCAACTACACTTGCGTTTAACCAAAATGGCTAAAACTTAGCAGAGGAAAGTGCAGTGCACCAAAACATAAGCTGACACAATCATGGAGAATGAGCCAGCATATATGCTCTTCTATCTATATTTTGCAAACCTGCTCTTGTCCCCTCCAGCTGCTCCATGTAGATTTGACGCCTGGCAAGGTGCATAACCCACTGACAAGCAGGCACACTCCTGCATGAGTTTTCACTCTCACAAGCAGGATGATACACATTCATTTGCATGTGCTCCACCTCTGACACACCGCCCACCCAACCACCCAGTCACCAGAGCCACCCACAAGCCAACTGGCTCCGTGATTTAATTTGCACAGTGCAGTCATCCAGGCAGCATGTCCTTCTCAATGGAATAATCTCTGGTTCCATGGAATCTTCCGCATTGGAATGCTGCGGAACAAAAAGGATTTAAACATTCAGCTTGCTAGCATTCAATGTACCTGCGGCTTGGCTCTAGCACATGGGTCTTCATCCTGTGGCCCTCCAGCTGCTGTGAAACTACACTTCCCAGCATGCCCTGCCACAGTTTTGCTATTAAGGTATGCTAAAACTGAGGCAGGGCATGCTGGTATATGTAGTTCCACAGCAGCTGGAGGGTCGCAGGTTGAAGACCCATATTCTAGCATGCCTGTTCTATGATGCATGTTCCGTGATGTCACAATCAGCTTGGAATGGGGTGTCTAGCATGCATTTGCTGACAGCCACTTGAGGGAGACACACATCAGGAGATGCAGCATATCGGAGGTCTTCGATGCCTTTCCAGCAAATGCACACCACCAGCTGCTGGTCTGGACACAAAACAATACCCACAATTGAAGGCTCAAAATGCCCAACTACAGGATTAATGTAAGTAGTGAATTTAGGAATGAATTTAGAAGTAGGAAATTAAGTTAGTTCACAAGTACATTCAAATTCCGATCTAAAGTCTAGGTAGGCCTCACGTCCTGGCAGCCCCCAGCATTTAAAAATGCCTTGATTAGAGGTAGGGAATTAAATGTAGATAAGAAGTAGACACAAAATAACACTCCACAGAGCAATTATCAGGTGTCTTTATCAATTGTTGCATTTAAAAAATCAAGCAATTAGGGAACACAATGTTGCGACAATGTAACCCTATTTGCAAAATAGTACTAAATAAGTTTGTCGATGTAAGACATTTGCAAAGGCGCAAACAAAACACGCTGGAAAATGCAACTGAATTTGTTTTTGGAGGTTAGAATAGATGCAGGATCAAGTAGCTCAATGGGTAGGGTGTTTGATTAGAATTCAACAGGTTATAGATTTGAATCCTGGGTATGATAGTTTGAGGTGTTATTTAATAAAGTATGTTTATATATTAGTCACACATGGCTTACTTGTACAAATGGCATGTCACCAGTTAGTGCTGACTGCTGATATGCCATTTGCACAAACACGCCATGTGTGACTGTATATGCATTTAAGGAGGGCACCCCGGCAATACCACAAACCATTGAGTGTCAAGTATACTAGATATATCTTCATATCTCATGTGCTTTCTCTGAGACCAATCTTGTTATGCCCCTTCCCCACAAGGCATGCGCCTTTTGTCCATATTGCAAAAATGGGGAGGGGAGGGGGGGGGCATATAATTCTCTGTCACAGGGCACCAAAAAGTCTAGTTATGGCTCTGGTATGCATTATGTAATCTGGCAGACCATATCTCCAACACTGGCTGGTTGGAATAGAAATCCGGTTATCTATGTGAGCAAATGACCATCAACGATTTACTCTCAAACACTAGAAAATGGACAAACATGGTCCCCTAAACAAATTGGTTAAATTTTGGGTTTAACCAATTTGTGTAATGACCATTTTTGACCACTTTTCTAGTGTTTGGGAGCAAATGGTTAATTGACATTTGCTACTATACATTACCAGATTTTCATTCCATCCATCCAGACTGGATAGATAGCCTGACAGATAATTGTGTAGTGTACGCCCAGGATAACTGTCAGTTGTGCTTTCTTTTATGACGGCACATAAATGGGTGGGCAGATCCAGAGCAAGCACTGCCCACTCATGCATAGTTGTCAACTGATGTGAAGTTCCAGGGGGCAATCTCAGTTATAAAGAAAAGTATCTGGAAATTGTCCCTAGTTTAAAAAAAAAATAAAAAAAAAATTGATCAACTCCATTTATTTAGTATGATATCCCAGCAGTCAGAACAACATACTTTATTAAATAACACATCTCAAACTACCATACCCAGGATTCAAACCTATAACCTGTTGAATTCTAATCAAACACCCTACCTATTGAGCTATTTGATCCTGCATAAAAATTGTGAACATTATATGAAGCTATTGGTACTTTGCAAAAAAAAAAGTATCAGCATTACAACGCAGCAGATCCATGCAGTTTGCAGCCACACACTACATGTATCTGCTCAGCCACAATGCTGATTATTTCTTCACAAAGTACAAGGTGAGCTCCAAACAGAATTCTCTAGCTTAGAATTATACCTTTCTATGCCAAACCTAAAAGTCGGGCCCCCCACCCTGGGATCCCCCAGAGGGAGGCCTACACCGTCATGCGGCAGGCTTGTCCGTTTTGGAAGCAGGCTGATGGGCAGCCCAGGCTTGCTTCAGTCTGGGCTTGGCAGGTCTGGAAGCATGAGCTTGCTTTGGGTATGCCTGACCTTGGGTACGCTTTACCTGAGGGATGAAAGGGCCAAGGGAAAGTACTTTTAGCCTTCTGCGTGGTAGGAGTCATACGAGGTAGGCAAGCTGTTTTAGCAGTAGCCAGATCAGCTACAATCTTATTGAGGTCTTCTCCAAAGAGAGTGTCTCCCTTGAAAGGAAGCACCTCCAGGGTTTTCTTGGAATCCATATCCACCGACCAGGATCTCAACCAGCTGTATAAAGTATTACCTTGGAACTGGCTCTCCACTCCCCATTATCTGGTTATCATGGCTTCCTCCGCCAGTGTCCAGACTCGCTTGCTGAAGCTCGGCCACTTCTTCCTAGCAGCAGGCTACTGGATCACTGGGCAGCAGAGGTGCTTGGGAGCCGGAAGGGGGCGGAGCAATCAGGCAGGCAGTTGCAGTGCTGCCCAGCTATCTGTGGTGTGAGAAGAAGCAGGGGCACCCCACCGCTGGCAGTGCTGCAGCTAGCGGTGGTGGCAGCGGCGAGGCTGCTGGGCTGGGTCTTGAAAAAGGTGGAAAGAAGGGTGTTACGGCATGGAATGTACAAACTGCGAGACCCTGCTGGTAGTGCCTTTGTCTATTTAGTAGGAAGGGCACGTAACAGCCGGGGGGCAATGGAGGAAGCCCCTTTAGGGCTGGAGCCCCTTCAGGGCTGGAGCCCGGCGGCAACTGACTCCGTTGTCTCTGGCAGTTCTGCCCCTGGACTAGAGGAATGGTCAAGAACATGGCCACATTTAATGCCAAAAAATGCAAAATCATACACGTCTCAAAAATGCAAAGGCTAACTATAATATTAAGGGCATTATAATGGCAAGAGGAAAGCTATCTAAGTATTACTATTTCAGGTGAGCAATGTAACAAAGCAATAGGAAAGGCAAGTCAGATGCTTGTTTGCATAGGTTAAAGAACCAGTAGCCGAAAAAAGTAATACAGGTTGAGTATCCCATATGCAAATATTCCGAAATACGGAATATTCCGAAATACGGACTTTTTTGAGTGAGACTGAGATAGTGAAACCTTTGTTTTTTGATGGCTCAGTGTACACAAACTTTGTTTAATACTCAAAGTTATTAAAAATATTGTATTAAATGAACTTCAGACTGTGTGTATAAGGTGTATATGACACATGAATGAATTCTGTGAATGTACACACACTTTGTTTAATGCACAAAGTTATAAAAAATATTGGCTAAAATGACCTTCAGGCTGTGTGTATAAGGTGTATATGAAACATAAATGCATTCTGTGCTTAGATTTAGGTCCCATCACCATAATATCTCGTTATGGTATGCAATTATTCCAAAATACAGATATCCAAAATTCCTCTGGTCCCAAGCATTTTGGATAAGGGATACTCAACCTGTAATGCCACTGTATAGGTCCTTGGTACAGCCACATTTAGAATCCTGTGTTCAGTTCCAGAAGCCATATCTCCAGAAGGCTGTAAATACATTAGGGCAACTAAAATTGTGCATGGCCTACATCACAAAACTTACCTGGAAATACTAAAAGATTATGTGTATAGTTTGGAGAAGGGAAGAGGGAACATACAGTAATAGAAACATTTAAATATATAGGGAGGAATGTAATAGGGTGTGAGAATCAGAAAGTGAGAGATTTTGTGTTTTTTCCTGTTGTTTTTTTTTTTTTTTTTTTATTGTTTGTTTTTTAAAGTGGCAATCCTTTACATGGCAAAACCAGGTTGATATTTGCCATGTAAAGGATTGCCACCGTGGGCATGTGTAGAAGGGGCACTGCTACTGTTGGCATTATGTGTGTAAGCTGCACTGATATGGTGGTTATGTGTATAAAGGGCACTGCGACTGTGGGTATTATTATTATTATTATTATTATTATTATTATTACATGCGGTGTAATGACAATAAGATAGTGCTACTGTGTGGCGTATTTTGATTTGGGGTGCTATTGTGTGGCCATGCCCCTTCCTTGTGATACCACACCTTCTTTTTTTAAGGAGCGCACTGTCCCTTTATTAAGTATTGGAGAGAGGGCCCAAATTAATAGTTTGCAGGGAGGCGCCAAACACCCTAGCACTGGCCCTTTGGTAGGGGACAGGATTTGCTTCTGCTTGTGCACATATGTTATGATTGCCAGCCAACAGCACTGGTTTTGCCTATAACACTAACTATAAATATTTTGAATTGGTCCTGGACCACCAATCCAAGGCACCCCTGCAAGTGTCCTGAGGCACCCCAGGGTGCAGTTTGAGAACCACTGGTCTAGTGAGTACCCAGGATAATTATTGTAGCTGGTCTGCTGGTAACAGCTCTCAGATCCACTTCTAGAAAAAATGCAGCAATGTAATTTGAGTGACAAACTGCAGAGATAAACCCTTTCTGTGACTGCTGCACAGGGATCACACAAACTCTATTCATAGGGCTGACTTCACTTAGGGGAGATGTTCTCACCCCGCAAAGAAGTGCGAGTATATACCGCACTTACGGTACCATTGGATTTACAGATATTTTCTTGCAATACACTATGGGGGTCATTCTGAGTTGATTGCTCGCTAGCAGTTTTTAGCAGCCATGCAAACGCATTGTCGCTGCCCACTGGAGAGTGTATATTCACTTTGGAGAAGTGCGAACATTTGAGCAGCAGAGCGCCTGCAAAATCGTTTCAAAATAAGACCAGCACTGTAGTTACACTTCGTGTGCGTTGATTCTAACAACCGAGGGACGGCTTTTGATGTCACACACCCATCCAGCGAATGCCCAGCCACGTCTGCATTTCTTCTGCCACGCCTGCATTTTTCCAAGCACTCCCTGAAAACGGTCAGTTGACACCCAGAAACGCCCTCTTTCTGTCAATCTCCTTGTGGCCTGTTCTGTGATTGGAATAATCGCTAGAACTAGTGCAAAACCACAATGGACTTTGTACCCGTACGATGCGCATGCACATTACGGAGCATGCGCATGCACAGATTAGCCATTTTTTTTCAACTGATTGCTACGCAGCGAACAACGGCAGCAAGCGATCAACTCGGAATGACCCCCTATATACATAGAAACATGGATTTTTACTGCAGGAATTATGGTTAGTTTAGGGGTATCGGTTAGGGTCAACAGAGGTGTAGCTAGGGGTCCAAGCGCCCCTGGCAAAGTAAGGGACTGGCGCCCCCCCTTTCGATAAAGCATTGCAGTCCATTGGCGGTTACCATGTTGGAGCCACAGCAACTGACCCCCTCCCCCACACGCTGCCCTACATCATCGGCTGGGATTCACTGTTGGTGTGAAGCCACTGGGAACATTCTGGTAGCATTAGCAGCAGTCTGTGTCATAGATAGGGAAGGCAGAAGGTTAACTAGCTAATAGCAGTCTGTTGGCAGCAGAGGCTGGGCGGGGGGCTGAGAATGAGCCAACGCTGATCAGTGTCCAGTCTGCTCAGACAAAAATATTTTGTGATCAGGGCTGGTTCTAGACCAAAGGAGCCAATAGCAAAAATTTCCTTTGGCACCCCCCCCCCCCCCCACACACACACACACATACACACACACACACACACACACACACACACCAAAAAAGAACATATCCCAGTTTAACATAACGCTATGTGGTGCAAGGTGTGGAGCTGGTCACTTGTATCAGACCTCTGACATTTGCCTTTTCACCCATATTGCATACTTTTTCTTGCAGGTTGTGTCTTAATTCAAGAAGTGTTCTAAGTACTTCAGCTTAGTATCTTTACTGACCCCTCTTTACCCCACACTACATAACTGACCCCTCTATACCCTACACTACATCACTGACCTTTCTATAACCATCACTGCATTACTGACCCCTCTATACAGTACACTGACCTCTATATACCTGCTAGTACATCCCTGATGCCTATATTCCCTAAGCTAAATCCCTGACGCCTCTATTCCCTACGCTACATCCCTGACGCCTCTATTCCCTATGCTACATCCCTGACGCCTCTATACCCTACGCTACATCCCTGATGCCTCTATTCCCTACGCTACATTCCTGATGCCTCTATAACCTACGCTACATCCCTGACGCCTCTATACCCTACGCTACATCCCTGACGCCTCTATACAGTACAATGCATTACTGATCCCTCTAGACCATACATCCTCATTACATCAGAGAGATAGTGAAACACTGGAAAAAATAAGGATAAAGTGGACTACAGAAACTGATGCTCTAAACAAAGGAGAGAGAGAGAAAAGCACAAGGGAAAGTGGGCAATCGGAACACCATAGAGAGAGGAGAGATAGAAATGCCTGAAAAAGTAAAGGGGGTTGGGTATGGCATCCGGCGCTCGGGATTCCAGCAGTCACATGATACCTAATCCTAATCCTAACCCTCTGGGGGGGTGGCGGATAGGGCTAACCCTCAGGGGGTGGCAGCTAGGACTAACCCCCCCCCCTCCTAGTGCCTTCCCTAACACCCCCTCCCCCGGTCCTAACCCTCCCTCCAATACTCGCCTTCGGGATGTTGGCTGTCTGTGTGCCGGCACCAGTCTCCCAAGTGGTGTCAGGATTCCAACATCGGTCAAATGACCGCCGGTATACCGTCTGCCGGGATGGTAAATGTATCCTGAGGACAGGTAGTGAGTGTGGAGGGATAGGTGGTTCAGTAAAATGTAACAGCTCAAACTGCGATCATTCACTGATAAATTGATTTATAGCTCTCCCTTTTTAACCATTGCAGTCATAAAAGCAATGTTTTTTAAACTTTTAAATAAAGCTCGTTAGCATCCCCAGCACACTGTATATGCTGGGAGATGTAGTTCTCAATATGAAAACATTTAATTACTGTATGAACTCTAATTCCCCAACTGAAACCTCTCACAAACACACACTCCTAAATCTAGTACACACACACACACATTTCCCCAGTACTGACAACTCTCATCACTTCCACACACTGACAACTCCCTCCTGCTCCTCTCCCCACTGACACTGACAGCTCCCTCACAGTCACACACATCCTCCACCCCCCACACCCCCACACACACACTGATAGTACACATGCACAAATCCCCCCCTCCTCGACACTAACTGTCACGGACTGCTTGGGCAGCAGGGGGCAGGCTCTGACTTGAAGTGCTGAAATTCAACAGCTCTCTCGAACTTGCAAGGCATGGCTGTGCAGCTGTCTCCAGCCATCTCCTTGCCCACTGTGTAATTTGTGGCGTTCTCTGATGTTCCCCGCACTGCCTCTACAACCGGCACATAATGTACAGCAGTGGTGACTCCTGAGTATGGGCCTGGAGAACTCCGCCTACCGGGGGGTAGGGATTAATAATTTCAAAGGGGCAGAGCTAGGAGTGAAGCAGTGGACAGCAGTTGAGGGGCGTTTCAAACTGTAACAGGGTTGGGACAATTTCAGTATCCTTCCCTCACCGTCTAATTGGTCAGTCCCACGCTGATTGCCATAGCGCCCTTTTCGAGACTGCAGAGCTCTATCCCTTAGCCACGGTTGGCACAGCTGGATGGTGCCCCTGGCAAGTGCCATCCTGGCCAAGGGGTAGATACGCCCCTGAGGGTCAGGGCCAGCAACAGAAATCTCGGGGCCCAGTACACTGATATCTCTGGGGCCCCCTCAACCCCCCCTTAACTTGGCAGAGGGATCTTTAAAAAAAAATGGAGCCTTTGACTCGGACCGTCAGTGAGGCCGGCAGGTGGTTTTCATACTGGGCTATCCAGCTCTTCGGTGGCGGTGGCAGGGACATTCAGAAAAGGGCCAGCACAGCAACATGCATAATAATGGCAATACAGTATGGACCACAGGGACTGGACAAAGTGATGGGGTAAAAGGAGGGGGGAGGGTTTAGTTGGCCTGTTAATTGTTTTCCTGCTTAAATTGAGCAGTTGGTGGATACACTTTAAAAAGCAATATTGGCACTGTGGCCCCATTATTTCTGTTCTTAATACTTGGAGCCCTGAACAAGTGTCCCCTTTGTCCCCCCTGTCACCGGGCCTGTTCAGGCGTTACCTATGGAGAAGCTGTGACATGACATCCTAGGACACGATACTGCACCATGCATCACCATTATATTTCAGTGTGCATTGTCAATATTTAAATCTTGTTCTGTGTGACGTGAGTTGTAAATGGTTGAAAATCTCTGTGCTACAGTATCGTCACCATGTAGTTATAACAACACCGCAAAACCACCAAAAGACGTGTTTTGGTAGAGGGACTGCTGGAGGGGCCCATTGGGGCCCCCAGTTTGCTACCCCACCCCAGTATACCTGTGCTGTAGCCAGTGGAAGGGGCACTATCTTCCCGGTGATCTCTTCGGGAAGATGGTGCCGCACATAGAAAGCAAAGACTCTGGCTGCACTCTCCTGCCCTCGCTCTAAGCAAGGTGATCGGGCCACAAAAGGACCCCTGTCGGACCCCTGCCGGACCCCGGCCTGTGGGCCACAAAAGGATGCATTGGGGGCGGCATGCGGCCCATGGGTTTGACACCCCTGCCCTAGAGTATCAAAATTTGTTTCACGGCACCCCTAGGCCAAAGTTTTTTTATTGAGAAATTCAGAAAAAAATATAAAATTAAGTAAATTGTGTTTATAGCATGTCATCCTCAGGTTCAGTTATGTTGTGAGGGAATGGTTTTGCCAATTTAATAAAGTATAAATAATTTTAATTGGTCCTGGACCACCAAACTATGCTACCAGTGCAAGAACCCCAGTTTGGAAACTACTGCCATAAAATAAACCTTTTTTGGTTTTTTTAAACTACATGTAATACACCTTAGAGCTCAGTTCCTAAAAGGTTTTAAACCCTTGCATACAGTAAACTACACATATTTAAAAATCCTACACCGGGCACAAGTGCTCACGGGCCAATTTCATGGCAGTCTCGGATAGGAGGGCATTGTGGATTCACCAAGGGAATGCTGATGCTGACTCAAAGAAGAAAGGGAGTCTCTTCCCTATGAAGGTGAAGCCTTGTTTGGCGACGGCCTAGTTAATTTGATCTCGGCAGCTCCCGCAGGTAAGTCATCCTTCTTGCCCTATGTTCCCTCTCAACGGATGAAGACGCATCATTATCTGACGCAGTCATTTCGGCCCAATAGATATGCAAGAAGTTAAGATTCCCCTTTCTTTGCAGGTAGAGGAAGGAAAAGAGGGAAGAGGTCTGTAGCCTCTTCAAGATCGCAGGAGCAGAGATCGTCCTCTGCTTCTGCCAAATCCACTGCATGACGCTGGGGCTCTCTTGCAGGAGCCTGCACCAGTGGGGGGCACGTCTAAAACTCTTCAGTCAGTTCTGGATTCATTCGGACCTGGACTCGTGGGTTTTAAAAATAGTGTCCCAAGGGTACAAACTGGGGTTTCAAGACGTTCCCCCTCACCGATTGTTCAAATCAGCCTTAGTCAGCAGGGAGAAGGTTTTTATTCAAGCCTCTTCGTGGTCCCGAAGCCGGACGGCTCAGTCAGACCAATCTTAAATCTGAAATCCCTTAATTTCTACCTAAAGAAATTCAATTTCAAGATGGAATCTCCCAGGGTAGTGATCTCCAGTCCGGGGGATAAAGGAGATTTCATGGTTTTGGTAGACATAAAGGATGCCTACTTATATGTTCCCATTTAGCCACTGCATCAAGCTACCTGAGGTTTGCAATTCAGGATTGTCATTACCAATTTCAGACGTTGCCGTTTGGTCTGTCCACGGCTCCGAGGATTTTCACCAGGGTGATGGCGGAAATTATGGTTCTCCTTCGCAAGCAAGGAGTCACAATTATCCCGTACTTGGATGATCTCCTGATTAAGGCGAGATCCAGGGACCAGTTGGTGCAAAACATCTACTCTCCCTGACAGTTCTTCAACAACATGGTTGGCTCCTAAACTTGCCAAAATCGCAGTTGGTCCCAATGACGCGGTTGTTGTTTTTGGGAGTGATACTGGACACAGAAGAGGTTTTCTTCTAGTGGAAAGGCTCTGGAGATCCAGAGTCTGGTCAAACAAATTCTGAAACCAGCAAGAGTGTTAATCCATCAATGCATTCAGTTGCTGGGGAAGATGGTTGCGGCCTACGAGGCCATTCAGTTTGGCAGGTTCCATGCCAGAGTGTTCCAGTGGGACCTGTTGGACAAGTGGTCCGGATCCCACCTACACATGCACCGGAGGATAATCCTGTCTTCCAAGACCAGAATCTCACTCCATTGGTGGCTGCACAGTTCTCACCACCTAGAGGGGCGATGGTTCGGGATCCAGGACGGGATCCTAGGGACCACGGATGCAACCCTCCGAGGCTGGAGAGCAGTCACACAGGGGGAAAACATCCAAGGAAGATGGTCAAGTCTTCCTTGGATGTTTTCATCTCCACATAAATGTTCTGGAGTTAAGGGCCATTTAATAACTGCAGACACAGTACGCACTGGGACGGGTGCCCATCATCCTCTACGGACTAAGAGAAAAGGATTTACCGGTAGGTATTAAAATCCTATTTTCTCTAACGTCCTAGAGAATGCTGTGGACTCCGTAAGGACCATGGGGATAGACGGGCTCCGCAGGAGACATGGGCACTTTAAGAAAGACTTTAGTTCTGGGTGTGCACTGGCTCCTCCCTCTATGCCCCTCCTCCAGAACTCAGTTTGATACTGTACCCAGTGGAGACTGGGTGCTTTTCAGGAGCTCTCCTGAGCTTTCTGACAGAAAGTATTTTGTTAGGTTTTTAATTTTTAGGGAGCACTGCTGGCAACAGACTCCCTCATCGAGGGACTGAGGGGAGAGAAGCAGCCCTACTCTCTGAGTTGCAAGGTCCTGCTTCTTAGGCTACTGGACACCATTAGCTCCAGTGGGATTGGTACGCAGGATCTCACCCTCGCCGTCCGTCCCAGAGCCACGCCGCCGTCCCCCTCGCAGAGCCGGAAGATAGAAGCCGGGTGAGTATGAGAAGAAAAGAAGACTTCAGAGGCGGCAGAAGACTTCATGATCTTCACTGAGGTAACACATAGCACTGCAGCTGTGCGCCTTTGCTCCCATACACCTCACATACTCCGGTCACTGTAAGGGTGCAGGGCGCAGGGGGGGCGCCCTGGGCAGCAATATAAACCTCTTTCGCAAAAATATAACATATATACAGCTGGGCACTTCTCCCTCAGCACTCACCAGCGCCATTTTTTCTCCACAGCACCGCTGAGAGGAAGCTCCCCGGACTCTACCCTGCTTATACCACGTTAGACAAGAGGGTTGAAAAGAGGGGTGGGGGGGGCACATAATTCGCAAATTACATACAGCAGCACTACTGGGCAAACATTAAGTTACTGTTTTATTCCTGGGTTATATAGCGCTGGGGGGTGTGCAGGCATACTCTCTCTCTGTCTCTCCAAAGGGCCTTGTGGGGAAACTGTCTTCAGAAAAAGCATTCCCTGTGTGTGTAGTGTGTCGGTACACGTGTGTCGACATGTCTGAGGAAGAAGGCTATATTAGAGAGGAGCGGGAGCAAATGAATGTGGTGTCTCCGCCGACAGCTGATTGGATGGATATGTGGAATGTTTTAAATGCTAGTGTAAACTCATTGCACAAAAGATTAGACAAGGCAGAAGCTTTGGGACAGTCAGGGTTTCAACCCATGCCTGATCCTATGTTGCAGGGGCTGTCAGGGTCTCATAAGCGCCCACTATCCCAGATTGTTGACACAGATACCGACACGGATTCTGACTCCAGTGTCGATTACGATGATGCAAAGTTACAGCCAAAATAGGCAAAATCCATTCGATTTATGATTATGGCAATAAAAGAAGTTTTGCACATCACAGAGGAACCCCCTGTCGCTGACAAGAGGGTACATATGTACAAGGGAAAGAAGCCTGAGGTAACCTTTCCCCCCTCACACGAGCTGAACGAGTTATGTGAAAAAGCTTGGGAATCTCCAGATAAAAGACTGCAGATTTCCAAAAGGATTCTTATGGCGTATCCTTTCCCATCAACGGATAGGTTACGATGGGAATGCTCCCCTAGGGTGGACAAAGCATTAACACGCTTATCCAAGAAGGTAGCCCTCCCGTCCCAGGATACGGCTACCTTCAAAGAGTGTGCTGACCGCAAACAGGAGATTACCCTGAAGTCCATTTATACACATTCAGGTACCTTACTCAGACCGGCAATTGCGTCGGCCTGGGTGTGTAGTGCTGTAGCGGCATGGACAAATACCTTATCTGAGGGGATGGATAGCCTAGACAAGGATACTATTTTATTGACCCTGGGGCATATAAGAGATGCTGTCCTATATATGTGTGTATGCAAACTACAGGTGGTGCTGCAGGGCCCACACCCTTTTACTTGTCTTGTAGAGCAGCTCTGAAGCTGTTACAGTGCCCAGCTGCTGCAAGAAATCAGCTTGAATGCTTCAGGGGCTTGGGCATGGCCAACATGAGCCCCACACCGAAGGAGGGTGGGGGTGTTTAATGCAAACTTGGGGTTATACAAGCGCCGCAAAAGGCTGCCATGCCCTGCATGCCCCTTTTCTCTTTTCATATACAGATGAGGGTTCCAGCCAACTTTGGCCCACTGCTTGGATGACATCACCGTATGCAAATCCGTCTGCTGCAGACCTTCCCCCAGGAATGCTTGCAATAGTTGTTGCATATGGTTTAATGTCTGAGGGTGCTTCAGTATTAGGCAGCCTTCCGCCCTCCCATGTTCATCTGAAAAGATGTGGTCTCCCTGCAGTTGTTGTCCCCAGACGAGAGTTCCCTTGTGCTTCCTCAGTTAAATCTCCTTAACTTGACGGGGGTGTGCCCGAGCAGCCGCCCTCCCCAGCCCTATCCCAACACATACTTATCTTGCATATGAGATCTCTTGATCATGAAGATAGTTCTCACAGGTTGAGGTTCATCCTGGCCCCGCTCCCCGCTGGAGAGCGCTGATGGGGACAGCAGCGGGGCTTCAGCAGAAGGGTGAGTATGTGTGGCCAGAGACCTCCCTTCCCATGTGCAGGCCTGCAGAGTCTGCCACGCAGGATGGGGCATGTGGCACTCTCCCTCCCAGGGGCTCTTCCAGATGTAGCTCCTCAGCAGTATTTTTCCCGGGCTGCGCGGCGCTCTCCCCGACTGGCATCCGCCCTGGAACACTGCCTTCCTCAACGCAACATCAGCAGGGGGCCCTGGCCTCATCACCATCCCAGGTCTTTCTCATGTATGTATCATGTATGTGTGTGTGATATATGTATGAATCATATATGTTTGTGATATATATATATATATGTATGTATCTATCTATCTATCGTATGTGTGTGTATATATATGTATCTATCATGTATGTATGTATGTATCTATCTTGTATGTATGTGTTCTATCTATCTATCTATCTATCGTGTGTGTGATATATGTATGTATCTATCATGTATGTGTTATATGTATGTATCACACCTTCCTCTATACATATACATACATACATACATACATACATACATACATACATACACACACCTATATCTGTACGTACACTGACATACACACACCAACATCTATAGATAAACACGCTGACCCCTAAACGTACACCAACGTACCCACACCTGCATCTATACCTACACATGCTGACACGTGGACGTACACCGGCTTACCCACATGTGAATCTATACATACATGTGCTGACACCTGGACATACACTGATGTACCCACACCTAACATCTATACATATACATGCTAACACCTGGACGTATACAGACGTACCCACATTTGCATCCATGCATATATAGATGTAGGTGTGTGTACGTCAGTGTACGTCCAGGTGTCAACGCGTGTATGTATAGATGCAGGTGTGGGTACGTCTGTGTATGTCCAGGTGTCAGAATGTGTATGTATAGATGCAGGTGTGGGAACGTCAGTGTAGGTTCAGGTGTCAGCGCGTGTATGTATAGATGCAGGTGCTTGTATGTCCAGATGTCAGTGCATGTATGTATAGATGCAAGTGTGGGTACGTCGGTGTATGTCCATTTGTCAACGCGTGTATATATAGATGCAGGTGCTTGTATGTTGGTGTATGTCCAGGTGTCAGCATGTGTATGTATAGATGCAGGTGTGGGAATGTTGGTGTATGTCCAGGTGTCAGGGCGTGTATGTATGGATATTAGGTGTGGGTACATCAGTGTATGTCCAGGTGTTAGCGCATGTATGTATAGATGCAGGATAATAATCACACAGCGTGCCCCCCACCAACCACAAACCTCCCCCACCCCCCTGTATGACATAAACACCGCTAATTCCACTTACACACAATAATTTCAGTTTGCGACCAGGAGCCGGCAATGTATGTGCACCCAAATGAAGCCACTGTACATGCCCTGCAGGCTGCTATGTACTGCAACAGGTGCAACAAATGTAAATGCCCTATCTTTAAAATGGGGCATATTTTACTAAATTAAAAAAACCTGTAACTTTCTGTAAAACCTTAACCCCAAAAGGCACTACACTAACATCGGGGTGTAGAGTTGGATCTTGATCCAAGGCACCAACAGGCTAAAGCTTTGACTGTTCCCAGGATGCCTTGCACCGCCTCCTCTACAACCCTGCCCAGTGGCGTAACTAGACCTTTGTGGGCCCCATAGCAAAATTCTGAATGGGCCCACCAGCACTCAACAAGAATGAGTGGCGTTTGGGGTCAGAAAAGTAGAGGGGAAGGGGTCTGACAGAGTAGGGGGCAGGACATGAATGAATAGAAACTGAGGTGTCCATTATATAAAGAAATACAGTATGTGTGTCTGTGTGTATATCACACACACACACATATAAGGGAAATTCAAATGCCCTCAATTATTGCGCCCATTACACTCTGGTTTAGGTGCACAAAGCACCTAAACCTGAATAAAGTAATGGGCGCGATCATGAAAAGACACCGTTTGGTTGCCCAAATGGGTCTCTTTGCACACATTTCAGCTTGTTTCCCCTGGGGGTAGCGAGCTGAAATAAACATGTCGCACCCGTTGGCAGTAACATTAGAATAGCTGCTGACGGGCACGATTGAGGGAGGAAAGGGACATTTGAATCCAGCCCATAGATGCAATGTGAATATGTAATTTGTACCTTCCTATCTTAAAATGTATATAGTAGTGTTTACACTAGAGGTCTTTCCGAACCCCCTAATCCTAACATTGTAATTTGCTTTAGGGCGCACCTCCAATTAGTCTAGTGTTTCGTATTTTCACATTAAATACTTTCTTGCATTGGTTGGTTAAAGATTAGATCGTATATTTTTCTAGATATAGCTGTGCATAGTCTACAAGGCTACATGCTTCTCCCCTAACTAGAGATGTGCAGCGGGCATTTTTCGTGTTTCATGTTTTGGTTTTGGTTTCGGATCCGCAGTTGTGTTTTGGATACGGACGCGTTTTGGCAAAACCACCCTTTCGGGTTTTGTATTCGGGTGATTTTTTTTTAAAACCTCAAACAGCTAAAATCATAGAATTTGGGGGTAATTTTGATCCTATAGTATTAAGCTCAATAACCATAATTTCTACTCCTTTCCAGTCTATTCTGAACACCTCACACCTCCCAATATTATTTTTAGTCCTAAAATTTGCACCAAGGTCCCTGGATGACTAAGCTAAGCGACCCAAGTTGGCAGCACAAACACCTGGCCCATCTAGGAGTGGCACTGCAGTGTCAGACAGGATGGCACTTAAAAAAATAGCCCCAAACAGCACATGATGCAAAGATAAATAAAAAAAGAGGCGCAAGATGAAATTGTAGTGTGTGTCTCTCCTGCTCAGTGTCAGTTCTCAGTAGTATCCTCATCAGTGCTCAGTATCACTGCTCATTGTCTTGTGCTGCAATGTGGTGCTCAGTATACTAGAGTACATTACTAATAGTCCAGTGCTGCATCTTGCTGCTCAGTGTCAGTTCTAGTATCCTCATCAGTGCTCAGTATCACTGCTCACTGTCTTGTGCTGCATTGTGGTGCTCAGTATACTACAGAACATTACTAATAGTCCAGTGCTGCATCTGGCTGCTCAGTGTCAGTTCTGGTAATCTCATCAGTGCTCCGTATCACTGCTCATTGTCTTGTGGTGCTCAGTATACTACAGTACATTACTAATACTCCAGTGTCTTGTGCCGCATATGGCTGCTGTAGGGTGCTGTGGTAGTGTCCTGTCACTGTGCATATGTCATCATTCCAGTCACAGTGATATCTGGTATCTATCTAGTGGTATCTAATTCCAGACATTACCACCGTCTAATTCCAGATATATTACTGGCATATAATTCCACACATTAAAAAATGGAGAACAAAAAGGTGGAGGGTAAAATAGGGAAAGATCAAGATCCACTTCCACCTAGTGCTGAAGCTGCTGCCACTGCTGCCACTAGTCAAGGCAGAGACAATTCCACCTAGTGCTGAAGCTGCTGCCACTGCTGCCACTAGTCAAGGCAGAGACAATTCAATGCCATCAACATTATGTAATGATTATACGATACATTATATATCATATCATTGTATGGTTGTAAAATACAACTTAAAAACTTTAATGAATAAATACATAAAGTAGCTTTTATGTAACCTTTTTAAACCTATTAGCATAGACCGAATCTCATCGTGTGTATAGGCCTTTAGTTCAACAACAGCATGGGACCAGTTAGTGTGTTTTGACCACTGCACAGCACCTGGTGTTATATAGTAAGCACCACTATGGCATAGTATACAGCATTATGGGCCTGATATGAGTGTGACCAGCGGTGATGTGGAATGCAGTAGGAGGTGCTGTTTAGCAAGCACCACTTCTATATTCACCATGCAGTATATTGTGTGAATATAGAAGTGTTGGCTGTGTTATGTATTAGAGTAATTATTGCAGCTCCCAGCTAAAATTGCAACAATGTAATTTAGTGACAAGCTGCAGAGATTAACCCTTTCTGTGGCTGCTGCACAACCTCTATTCATATCGCTGAATTCAATTAGGGAGATGTTCTCACCCCGCGAGCAAGCGCAGGTATATGCCACACTTAAATGTATGGGTATGGTCTCCATAAAATGAGCGTAGCCTTGCAGGCAAAGACTACCTTACACCCTAGTTCTTGACCCTGCACCAACAGACCAACAGGGAAAAAAGTACAGTAATTTCCACCATGTTAAGCCCCACACATTAATGCCCTTTGGAACATATTATGTCACACACCACAATATCTGTGATACACTATGCCCTACAGTAAAGCTTCTAATTACTTTTACAAAAACTGCTCAACGCCAAGAGTTTCACGTGCTGGGTGTCATGCTCATTGCCAGGGGTTTCACTCTCTGGGTGTCATGCTCATTGCCAGGGGGAACGCAGTAGGAGGTGTTATATAGTAAGCACCACTATGGCATAGTATATAGCATTATATATATTGTGAGCACTGGTGATGTTGAGTGCAGTAGAGCTCCTGCTGGGTAATTACAATTTACTACAACCACCAATATATTCTGCTGCACTATATATATGCAAAGCTAATTCTGCTGGGTAATTACAATTGACTACAACCACCAATATATTCTGCTGCACTATATCTATATTTGCAAAGCTAATTCTGCTGGGTAATTACAATTGACTACAACCACCAATATATTCTGCTGCACTATATCTATATATGCAAAGCTAATTCTGCTGAGTAATTACAATTGACTACAACCACCAATATATTCTGCTGCACTATATCTATATATGCAAAGCTAATTCTGCTGGGTAATGTAAATTGAAACATTATTGCATAGTATGTGATTTTTAAGTACTTTTTTAAAGTTTTGAATGATAAAGACCCAGTTTAATCTTTGTGGAATGCCTGGTTGTTGTTTTTAAGGTAATTTATTGCCTGGCATTTGAGGTGGGGGGGGTTTGGTTACAGATTTCAATTATTGGTTTTACTTGTAATAGTCTTCTACTTAAGTCCAATGGTGTAGGCTGTGCAAAGCCGTTTGGCTGTGCATTTATTGATCCAAGCGTGCATTTTTATCAAAGCGTGATAAAATTGACACATAACAGCAGCGTTCAATCAGCGTTAATTTATCTTCAGCTGATATCGATTGTGAATTGACGTTTCTTCTCTTCTTGTCACCTACAGTTAATTACAATTGACTACAACCACCAATATATTCTGCTGCACTATATCTATATATGCAAAGCTAATTCTGCTGGGTAATGCAAATTGAAACATTATTGCATAGTATGTGATTTTGAAGTACTTTTTTAAAGTTTTGAATGATATAGACCCAGTTTAATCTTTGTGGAATGCCTGGTTGTTGTTTTTAAGGTAATTTATTGCCTGGCATTTGAGGGGGTGGGGTGTGGTTACAGATTTCAATTATTGGTTTCACTTGTAATAGTCTTCTACTTAAGTCCAATGGTGTAGGCTGTGCAAAGCCATTTGGCTGTGCATTTATTGATCTAAGCGTGCATTTTTATCAAAGCTTGGTAAAATTGACACATAACAGCAGCGTTCAATCAGCGTTAATTTATCTTCAGCTGATATCGATTGTGAATTGACGTTTCTTCTCTTCTTGTCACCTACAGTTAATTACAATTGACTACAACCACCAATATATTCTGCTGCACTATATCTATATATGCAAAGCTAATTCTGCTGGGTAATGCAAATTGAAACATTATTGCATAGTATGTGATTTTGAAGTACTTTTTTAAAGTTTTGAATGATATAGACCCAGTTTAATCTTTGTGGAATGCCTGGTTGTTGTTTTTAAGGTAATTTATTGCCTGGCATTTGAGGGGGTGGGGTGTGGTTACAGATTTCAATTATTGGTTTCACTTGTAATAGTCTTCTACTTAAGTCCAATGGTGTAGGCTGTGCAAAGCCATTTGGCTGTGCATTTATTGATCTAAGCGTGCATTTTTATCAAAGCTTGGTAAAATTGACACATAACAGCAGCGTTCAATCAGCGTTAATTTATCTTCAGCTGATATCGATTGTGAATTGACGTTTCTTCTCTTCTTGTCACCTACAGTTAATTACAATTGACTACAACCACCAATATATTCTGCTGCACTATATCTATATATGCAAAGCTAATTCTGCTGGGTTATGCAAATTGAAACATTATTGCATAGTATGTGATTTTGAAGTACTTTTTTAAAGTTTTGAATGATATAGACCCAGTTTAATCTTTGTGGAATGCCTGGTTGTTGTTTTTAAGGTAATTTATTGCCTGGCATTTGAGGGGGTGGGGTGTGGTTACAGATTTCAATTATTGGTTTCACTTGTAATATCTTCTACTTAAGTCCAATGGTGTAGGCTGTGCAAAGCCGTTTGGCTGGGCATTTATTGATCTAAGCGTGCATTTTTATCAAAGCGTGATAAAATTGACACATAACAGCAGTGTTCAATCAGCATTAATTTATCTTCAACTGATATCAATTGTGAATTGACGTTTCTTCTCTTCTTGTCACCTACAGGTAATTACAATTGACTACAACCACCAATATATTCTGCTGCACTATATCTATATATGCAAAGCTAATTCTGCTGGGTAATGCAAATTGAAACATTATTGCATAGTATGTGATTTTGAAGTACTTTTTTAAAGTTTTGAATGATATAGACCCAGTTTAATATTTGTGGAATGCCTGGTTGTTGTTTTTAAGGTAATTTATTGCCTGGCATTTGAGGGGGTGGGGTGTGGTTACAGATTTCAATTATTGGTTTCACTTGTAATAGTCTTTTACTTAAGTCCAATGGTGTAGGCTGTGCATTTATTGATCTAAGCATGCATTTTTATCAAAGCGTGATAAAATTGACACATAACAGCAGTGTTCAATCAGCATTAATTTATCTTCAGCTGATATCGATTGTGAATTGACGTTTCTTCTCTTCTTGTCACCTCCAGGTAATTACAATTGACTACAACCACCAATATATTCTGCTGCACTATATCTATATATGCAAAGCTAATTCTGCTGGGTAATGCAAATTGAAACATTATTGCATAGTATGTGATTTTGAAGTACTTTTTTAAAGTTTTGAATGATATAGACCCAGTTTAATATTTGTGGAATGCCTGGTTGTTGTTTTTAAGGTAATTTATTGCCTGGCATTTGAGGGGGTGGGGTGTGGTTACAGATTTCAATTATTGGTTTCACTTGTAATAGTCTTCTACTTAAGTCCAATGGTGTAGGCTGTGCAAAGCCATTTGGCTGTGCATTTATTGATCTAAGCGTGCATTTTTATCAAAGCGTGATAAAATTGACACATAACAGCAGTGTTCAATCAGCGTTCAATCGAAGTGAAAAAGAAGGAAAACAGAAGCACACCAATCTAACAAAACAAAGAAAACTGAAGAACTAATAACAAATGTGAGTCACTTACTCCTCAGATCACTCACCTCCTGATTGTTGCATCTGATTACATAGCACAGAACTACCTTACTTGGACATTTCATAAACCATCCATTTCACCTACAAATGCCTGTATCTGTATAATTGTAATTTTGTTTTTTAAGCACAGCTGCACCAATGCAATTTTACCTGCAAACACTTAAAACATCTAACATAATTACCATTGCTTCTTAAACCTCTCACAATCCTTTCATTTCTTACACTCCAAATACATTTCTGCACCCACTTTATCTACGCTTTTGACTCATTTCATACTAAATCTACACCCCTTGAGCCTACACTGCTTTTCTCACCTGCATTTCTGCAATTCTTCTGCTCGGATTGCCTTACAGTCTCCTCTCCTACTTCCACTACTTCAACCTATTTACCTACTTAACACTAAGTCAAGGTTTTCTTATACTCCCCACATCACTCAGTGTCTACCTAATAATGTATCTTTATCCTTCCCCACTAGTCTCCTCCACCTCCTCCTCTCTCCCCTCCTCTGTCTCCCCTCCATCCCTCTGTTTCCTTCCCCCACCTTTCCTGTTACCCCACTTTCATTCACCTCTGCCCCATGGTCCTGCTACCCCACAACTCAGCCCTGCTCCCTCTCTCCCTTCCCTGTCACCTCCCCACACCCCCATCCACATCACACTGACCTCCCTCCCTGCCCACCTCCTGCAGTTTCCCCTCCTAGCTCAGGTACCCGTACCATCACTACTCTCTCATCATCCCTGCCCTCAAAGTTAATCCCACCTCATCTCTACAGCAACCCTGAAAATCTAATTCACATCTCTCCCACAAACTCATACCCCCTATCCTGTGCCCTCTGGAATGCCAGATCTGTTTGTAACAAACTGGTCCCCACTCATGACCTTTTCATTTCCAACTCCCTAAACCTACTAGCCATTACTGAAACTTGGATTACGCCCTCTGACACTACTTCTGCTGCTGCTCTCTCTGCTGGGGGCCTTACATTCACACACACACCCCGACCTGGGGGTCGCCATGGGGGTGGTGTTGGGGTCCTTTTACCTTCTAGTTACTCCTACCAACTCATACCACCAGAACCATCCCTTATATTCTCTACATTTGAGGACCACGCCATATGCCTCTTCCAACCAGTCCATCTTAGAGTAGCTGTCATTTACCGCCCCCCTGGCACTGCTTCCAAATTCATCGACAACTTTGCTTCCTGGCTTCCTCACTTCTGACATTCCCACCATTATCCTAGGCGATTTCAACATCCCTATTGACATCCCCACACAATCCCCTGCCTCTAAACTCCTTAACCTCACCTCTTCACTTGGTCTCTCCCAGTGGACCTCCTCACCCTCCCATGTGAATGGGAGCTCACTGGATCTGGTCTTCACTCACCGCTGTGATATTTCTGATTTTTCCAACTCCCCATTTCCCCTCTCTGACCACCACCTGCTCTCCTTCAACCTATCTCTCTCGACTTCCCCATCTCTACCTCCTAAGGCTACCATCACTAAGCGTAACATTGAAGCTATTGACACCACATTCCTTTCCTCCCTGTTTGACTCACTTCTCTCTCCTATTCTCTCTCTCTCATGCCCTGAACAAGCCACTTCCACATACAATGCTTCCCTTACTTCTGCTCTTGACTCTGTTGCCCCACCAACCACTATTCACCCTTGCAAATTAACACCTCAACCCTGGCACACCAAATGCACCAGATATCTGCAAAAATGCTCATGTACTGCTGAGCGACACTGGAGGAAATCACGCTCTAAGGCAGACTTCCTCCATTTCAAACTTATGCTCTCATCCTTCAGTGCTGCCCTTTCTCTTGCTAAACAGTCATACTTCAAGAACCTCATCTCCTCCCAGTCTTCCAACCCCCGGCGCCTCTTTGCCACTCTCAACTCACTCCTCTGCCCACCTCCACCTCGTCTCCCTTCCTCACTCTCTGCTCTTGACTTTGCCACTTACTTCACATCCAAAATTGACTCCATACGTCAGGACATCACATCACACCAGACTATCAGTAACCAGCCTTCTCCCATCCCTTACCAACCCTCCCCATCCCTCGTACCAACTCTGTCATCTTTCTCCCATGCATCTGGAGAGGAAGTCATGGCCCTCATTCGTTCCTGTCCCCTCACCACCTCCCCACTTGACCCTATCCCCTCCCGCCTCCTTTGCCACCTCTCTTCTTCTGCTTGTTCCCATCTTTCCCACCTTCTCAATCTCTCCCTCTCATCAGGCACTGTCCCCTCTGCCTTCAAGCACGCTCTCATCTCTCCTATTCTTAAAAAACCTACCCTTGATCCAAACACTCTCTCCAACTACCGACCCATCTCTCTCCTCCCTTTTGCCTCCAAACTCCTTGAGCGTATTGTCTACAACCGCCTTACTTCCTTTCTTTCCTCACACTCACTGCTTGACCCATTCCAGTCTGGCTTCCGTCCTCTCCACTCCACTGAAACTGCCCTTACAAAAGTATGCAATGACCTCCATGCTGCTAAATCTAAGGGACACTACTCTCTACTTATTCTACTTGATCTCTCTGCTGCTTTTGACACTGTGGACCATCCTCTCCTACTGCAAATCCTTCACTCCATTGGTCTGCGTAACACTGCCCTCTCTTGGTTGTCGTCCTACCTTTCTGACCGTTCATTCTCTGTCTCCTCTCATGACTCCACCTCCCCCTCACTTCCACTAACTGTAGGGGTACCCCAAGGTTCTGTCCTTGGTCCTCTTCTCTTCTCTCTCTATACGTCCTCACTAGGTAAGCTCATTAGTTCTTTTGGTTTCCAATATCATCTCTATGCTGATGACACTCAAATCTATCTTTCCTCTCCAGACCTCTCCCCTACTCTCCTCACTCGTATCTCCAACTGTCGCTCTCAAGACCCACTTCTTCACCAAACCCAGCCAAATCTCATCCTAAACCTCTGTTCCATGCTCTCTATGTACCCCATCTGTCTCACCCCTGTCTGTCTACCCCTCCCTTTTAGAATGTAAGCTCTCACGAGCAGGGCCCTCTTCCCTCATGTGCTTACTCTTTTCTTACTTTAATAATCTTCAGCTGCACCAAATCCAGCAGTCTTCTGCCACCTGATACTTATTCCAGTGTCATCTGCTGATGTAGCTATGTTTATTTACCCTGTACTTGTCCTATATTGTCGTCAACTGTAAGTTGCTGTTTTCCTGTTTGATTATTTGTTTATGTACTCTGTAATTGGGCACTGCGGAACCCTTGTGGCGCCATATAAATAAAGGATAATAATAATAATAATAAATAATATAATATATAGCAGTACGGTACAGTAGGCCACTGCTCTACCTACCTCTGTGTCGTCAAGTATACTATCCATCCATACCTGTGGTGCATTTTAGAAAAAAACATGTCTCGGCAGAGCAATCTATAAATCCATCATTTTTCAGACAGCAACAGTGGGTATTGTAATAGTCACCCAATCCATCACTTTTATAGGGTTACATGCACCCACATGCTACAGCCTGTCTCAATAATTTTACTGTCACGCTGTGTGTGTTTGTGTTTTTATTTGGGTATTTTTTGTTGTTGTAGAACTACAGGTACCAGCAAGCCCGTTATTTCCCCGCCTGCTGGTACTTGAGGTTCTCCAAGTACCAGCAAGCGGGGGAGGCTTGCTGGGCCTTGTAGTTCCACAACGAAAAAACAATATTCTTTTTTTACACACATGGCTATCAGCCCGGCACCCACCACCCAGGGGTGCTGGGGACAGCCTCGGGCTTCACCCCTGGCCCTTGGGTGCCTCGAGGGGAGGAACCTCTTGATTTAAGGGGTCCCCACTCCTCCAGGGAACCCCGGCCAGGGGTGACTAGTTGGAGGGGTAATGCCAGGGCCGCAGGGACCTACATAAAAGTATCCCCCGGCTGTGGCATTATCTCTCTGGCTAGTGGAGCCCGGTGCTGGTTTTAAAAATATGGGGGACCCCTACATCTATTGTCCCACGTATTTTTGGAACCTGGACCGGTCTAAGAGCCCGGTGCTAGTTGTCTAAATACGGGGAACCCCTGTCCAATTTTTCCCCCAGTATTTAAATAACCAGGACCGGCTCAAAGAGCCTGAGGCTGGTTATACTAAGGAGGGGAGACCTCACGCATTTTTTTTAACCCATTCAGACCCTTCTCCTTTAAGTTAATGGAAGCCCTGGACAACAAAATTGCATTCATGTCCTCCTCCCTCACCCTTCCCAGTCCCAAACACTCATTATTATTTTTTTTAAATGTATAATATATAACGAGAACAATGAGCAGGCAGGCAGCGGGCATTGGCGGCATCGGACTGAGATAGAAATTAGTGGTGGAGGGCTGGGTCAGTTGATTGTGGGTTTGTAAGCCATTGGCGGTGGCAGCGGGTATCGGCTCAGAGGCAGTAGCGGGCATTGGCTAAGGGTCATCGGCAGGATTCGGCGGACATTATGGCTGTAGTGCCTCACTAGCCACTGACCTCACCGCACGCCACTGTGGGACAGATGTAACATGCAGAGAGAGGTAGATTTGGGAGGGGGAATGTCCTAGCATAACTGTTAATTGCAGTGTAATACTGTAATTCAGCTGTGCAGCATTTGTGGCTAAATGTCAAAGAAGCCAGTATTTACCCTGCATGCAAAACAATAAATGTTTTTGAACATACCTCCCAACTATCCCAATTTTTGCAGGACAGTCACTTTTTTGGGGAATGTCCAGCTAACCCAAACAACCCCCCCCCCCCTTCCCATGGGGAAGGGGGGGGGGGGGGTGGAAGGCTCCCTGTAGCTTGTTGCTCTGCAAATATGCACATTGTGGGTAATTCAGACCTGATCGCTAGGGTGTGTTTTTTGCATCCCTGTAATCAGGTAGTTGCCGCCTACAGCGGAAGGGAAAATTTGCTGTGCAGGTGTGTGATCACATGTGCACAAGAGCTGCACAGCTCAGCACTTACTCAGCCATTGAGGTGACGTCACAAATCCTCCCACAAAACGCCGGGTCCCTCCAGTGTTTTTCCGGACACTCCCTAGAAACATTCAGATGCCACCCACACAAACACCCTCTTCTTGTCAATCTTCTTGTGATCTCCGGACCGTCGCACTTACGCATTGTGGCGCATACGCATGTGCAGTGCAGACCAGATTGCCCGCTGGGTGAAAATAAATTGAAGCGATCTGGTCTGAATAAGCCTCAATGTCTATTCACGGGAGACAGAGGGGCTGGGGCATGGCCAGCAGCTCACAGAGCACCTATAATGACAAAAATGGGAGACATGGCTCATGATCGCGATATACCTGCGAAGGTACGCCCTCTACTGATTGACAGGCAGAGGCATTCGCATTTTCTGCGGGGCACCCGGAGAAAATGTAGGCACACGCACAGGATGGACCCTGCGTATATGCCCCCATCCTCTTCATAGTTTTTGCGGTTGGAACGCGTATTACGATCCAAACTGAATTAGGCCCTATGTCTTATATACACGAGCAGTGTGAAAACATCAATCGATGGGGGTAATTCCAAGATGATCGCAGCAGGAATTTTGTTAGCAGTTGGGCAAAACCATGTGTACTGCAGGGGAGGCAGATATAACATGTGCAGAAAGAGTTAGATTTGGGTGAGTTATTTTGTTTCTGTGCAGGGTAAATACTGACTGCTTTATTTTTACACTGCAAATTAGATTGCAGATTGAACACACCACACCCAAATCTAACTCTCTCTGCACATGTTAAATCTGCCTTCCCTGCAGTGCACATAGGTGGTCATTCCGAGTTGTTCGCTCGGTAATTTTCTTCGCATCGCAGCGATTTTCCGCTTAATGCGCATGCGCAATGTTCACACTGCGACTGCGCCAAGTAAATTTGCTATGCAGTTAGGAATATTACTCACGGTTTTTTCATCGTTCTGGTGATCGTAATGTGATTGACAGGAAGTGGGTGTTTCTGGGCGGAAACAGGCCGCTTTATGGGCGTGTGGGAAAAAATGCTACCGTTTCTGGGAAAAACGCGGGAGTGGCTGGAGAAACGGAGGAGTGTCTGGGCGAATGCTGGGTGTGTTTGTGACGTCAAACCAGGAACGACAAGCACTGAACTGATCGCACTGGCAGAGTAAGTCTCGAGCTACTCAGAAACTGCACAGAGATGTCTTATCGCAATATTGCAAATCTTTCGTTCGCAATTTTAAGATGCTAAGATTCACTCCCAGTAGGCGGCAGCTTAGCGTGTGCAATGCTGCTAAAAGCAGCTTGCGAGCGAACAACTCGGAATGAGAGCCATGGGGGGTAATTCTGAGTTGATCGCAGCAGGATTTTTGTTAGCAGTTGGGCAAAACCATGTGCACTGCATTTACGAACAGATGATTTTTTTTATATACATTTTAAAATGTTAGTAAATGTGTGTGTTTTTTTCAACCTGGAAGCCCAACATCGATTAAGATCGATCTTAAATAGACCCCTGGGTTTTAAGGATAACCATGGTTGAGTCCAATGGTTAATTCACATTGACCAAAGTTCTAATTAAGTCACCTGTGCTCAAGCATGATATCCTTAAAATCTGGATTGCAATGACAGCATTTTGGAACTATGCCTAAGGGTTTAATTTTTACATTTATCCACTGACAATAAATCTACCTACAATATCCCTGTAACTGTTATGATTACAGTATTTCACTAAATAATTTAATTTGCTGAACCTTCTGTAAAAAGAAATATTAAGCTGCTGTAATTCCCAGATGCAGCAAATTTGTTAGCTAGTGGGCAAAACCATGTGCACTGCAGGGATGGGGGGGGGGCAGATATAACATTTGCAGAGAGATTTAGGTGGGTTATATTGTTTGTGTGCAGGGTAAATACTGGCTGTTTTGTTTTTACACTGCAATTTAGATTTCAGTTTGAACACACCGCACCAAAATCTAACTCTCTCTGCACATATTATACACCCCCCCCCCCCCCCTGCAGTGTACATGGTTTTAGCTAATAAATTTGCTGCTGTGATCAGATCTGAGTTAAGCCCTATGTATTTGGCACTGGCAAAGGGTTAGAGGCCTTGCTGTAGAGCTCACACCTTTCTTATCATGCATTGTAATATTTCCTATGTCCTGATGTTGTGCTCTCTGCTCCATCCAAGTAAACAGCTATGTAGCATGGCTATCAAAGAGCGTGAAGTTTGCAGATTTCCTGGGATTAATGCTAAGGAATGCTATTCCAGAGGCTGCTGCTTTAATTCAAGTGTCACTGGGGTTAAATGGTGTTTTTACCTTAAAAACACAGGTAGAGTATATGGTACAGTGGTAAAGTGGGAGCATGTAGTGCTATTGATTACAGATTTGATGGAGCTTAAACATGGATAAGGTCCATGGCTCTAAGAGTTTATCTTTTGTATCCTTTATTCTTAGTCATGGTCAGATAAGATTAGAAAATACCATTTAAGTGGAAATTTCCTGTTAGCTGTTTTTCAGTTTGCTCAACTGTCTGATTAACTGGTCCTAAAAAAGGACCAAAGGAGCTAAATTGCCCTGTGATCTAGCTAAATTGCCCCAGTTAAAAAAAAAAAAAAAACTAAGCTGCTGTAATTCCTGGATGTTTCCTTACTGCATCAACAGGAAGTGACAAGAAACAATGTAATGTGGAACCGTACAGCAGAAGGGATTGCGGCTACCCCACAATAAGTGCAGCGGAATGTAAGAAGAGGAATTGTTGCTTTGACTGCAGCATTCCCGGGGTTAACTGGTGTTTCTTCAAGTCACAAGGTATGGAGCTGCTGTATAGTTACTCGCAAGTCAGTAGTTGTATGATGCTCACACCTGTTAAGCTGGATACACACAGAATGCCCTACACAGGGGGTGAAATGAGCACCCCCCCCACCCCCCGTACGCTCAGCACACATCACGCTGTGCTGAGCGGGGGGAGAGATGTGTGCTGAGCAGTTCGCTCAGCACACATCTCTCCCCAAAATCGGGCCGTGAATACGGACCTTTAAACTGGATCCACACTTAGATTATCTGTCCAATTTTTTTTTCTAGTTGAAACAAAATTATGCTAATATGTGGCAGCAAATGACAATTGACCATTTGCTCACAAACACTGGAAAACATCCAAAAATGGTCATTTAGATAAATTGGTTAAATCCATTTCATTTAGCTAATTTATCCAAACTACCTTTATTGTATCTTTGTGGGTGAATGATGTGTGGGTCAGTGTTGAGGGTGGTGGAGGAGATGGGTAATAGGCACAGCAGGGTGTGGACAGTCAAATAGTGTGCTTAGAGGTTCAGAGTCATTGTATGAGACTCTGGCAACAGTGACTTGATGAGTCTGGTGTCCATAGGGTGGGACGCATTAACCTTTTTATGCTATTGAAATAGTTCTCCTCCTGACCGACGCAGTTCCTTGCTCCGAGGTTGGTGTATTGTCCTGTTGCAGCGCCTCTCCACTGTGGTCACAGTGAGCTGTGTGGTGTTGCTGGCGCATGCCAATCTCCCCCCAACCTCCCTCTTGCATTTCAGACCTACGTACGCATGATGGGATCTTGTATGATATGCGCGTGTGCTGTAGAGATGAAAGTGGGGGTGAGGAGGCAGATCGTGAGATGGGGAAACTTATTATTTTTGTGATCGCAACGGCTGCATGTGATGTCATGCAGCCGCTCTGACCACGCCTCCTGTTTCTCCGTTGAAGCCCTGCCCCCGCACCGCTCCATCTCCGACTTTGAAATGGAGTGTTGCTGACCCCCCCGCCCCCGCACCGATTGACAGTCACAGAAAATGCAGGCGCATGCGTATGCTCTTAGCAATTTTTGCAGTTGGATTGCTTATTGTGATTGCAATCCAACCTGAATCAGGCTCTATTACCTATCACAATGCACTGCAGGTAGTACAAAATGGGGTTAATATAGGAAAAAAAAACCCAGAGCTGTGCTCCTTAACTGTCCCTGGTGGCTAGTGGAGCGGCTGCCCAGTAATCAGTGTCCACGCCAGTGCGCACACGGCCCGCCCCCTACAGCCACGCTGGATCACGGTATAGTGTGGGCACAGAAGCCCCTTACCTCCCTTTCATCAGCGGCCTCGTGATCCCGGAGGGCGGTGTGTGTGTGACTGACCTTAGGAAGAAACCGGAGCCTCCGCTGCAGTGACCCAGCAACCAGGGCACGGGAGTATACTGCGCCGCTGGGAGTGATGGAGCTGCAGTAAAGATGTCTATTAGACCTAGCCTGCTGCAGCCCTTGTATATTCTTATAAAAAAAGTTCTTCTTTTCTTGTCAAAATTAATAGCTAAGTATAGGCTGCTTGAGGCAGCCCCCTGTTAAGTGTCCTGCTACTGAAGGCACCAACTACAAACTGAGCTCCCTGTTCATGGAAGCGAGGTTATAGAGCAGGGGGCGCTGAGCATCTTGGGAACAGTCAAAAGCTTTGAGCCTGTTGGTGCCTCAGATCAAGATCCTACTCTACACCCCAGTGTGAATCCTTGTGGAGTCCAGTGTACCCCACAGAAGAAATGAATGTGTCACACCCATTGGCAGCAACATTAGAATAGCTGCTGATGGGCACAATTGAGAAAGGAAGGGGGGAAAACATTTGAATCCAGCACATATATGTAATTTGAATATGTAATTTGTACCTTCCTACTTTAAAATGTAATGGATGAACCTCACCCTGTGAGAACTATCTTCATGATCAAGAGATCTCATATGCAAGATAAGTATGTGTTGGCAGATGCGCTCACTGGGCAGAGATGCTGATCGCATCTCTGGCATGTGCCGGTGCACTGCGGCACCAGCACACACACACACACACACTTCAGACCTGATCTCCTGTTGTGTGAATATGCACAGCAGAGATCAGGTCTGAATTAGGCCCTAAATACAGCTGTCAGTAAGGCAGGGATCTGCTGCTGCCAGTGAGGCAGGGATGTGCTGCTGTCAGTGAAGCAGTGATCTGCTGCTGCCAGTGAGGCAGGGATCTGCTGCTGCCAGTGAGGCAGGGATGTGCTGCTATAAGTGAGGCAGGTATGTGCTGCTGTCAATGAGGCAGGGATGTGCTGCTGTCAGTGAAGCAGGGATGTGCTGCTGTCAGCGAGGCAGTGATCTGCTGCCCACTATCTCCCTATCACCCCTGCCTGAGTCACACACTTTCCCTGTCACCCCTGCCCCAGTTACCCACTATCTCCCAGTCACCGCTGCCTCAGTTAACCACTATACCTGCGACCCCTGCCTCAGTCACCCACTATACCAGTCACCCCTGCTTTAGTCACCCACTATCTCTGTCACCCCTGTCTCAGTCAACCACTATCTCCATATCACCCCTACCTCAGTCACCCACTATCCCTGTCACCTCTGCCTCAGTCACCCACTGTCACCCTATCACCCCTGCCTCAGTCACCCACTATCCCTGTCACCCCTGCCTCAGTCTCCTACTGTCCCTGTCACCCCTGCCACAGTCATCCACTATATCCCTATCACCCCTGCCTTAGTCACTGACTATCTCCCAGTCACCCCGGCCTCAGTCACCCACTATCTCCCAGTCATACATGCTTCAGTCACCCACTATCTCCCAGTCATCCCTGCCTCAGTCACCTACTGACACCAGTGCAGAAATTTCTGCTGCGGCCTCTCCACTCTCCAGCGTGAACGTACTGACGACTGAGGAAATCCGCTTCCCAGTTGAGGACTCCGGGAATGAACACTTGCTGGCAGATGACGTTCTACCCAACTGAGGATTTTTGATACTTCCAGCTTTGCCATGCAATTTCGAGTGCCGCCTTGATGATTTGTGTACACTACCGTGGTGTCGTTGTCCGATTGTAATTGAACAGGCCTGTTCTGTACTAGAGGCAGGGCCAGTGTCAATGAATTGAGCACTGCCCGCAATTCCAGAATGTTTATCGGGAGGAGAGATTCCTCCCTGGTCCACCGATGGTGAAGGGTCGTCATCACGGCCATGACCTTGGTGAATTTCCGAGCTGCCGTGGCCAAACCAGAAGGCAGGACCTGAAATCCAAAAACTAACCATGCACAACACTGCTTAGCTTCCAACATCAGATGAGATTGGACATATCCAGTGTGATGCGGCTGTAGATGATTTTTGCTGTTTCTAACTTCTACTTCTAACTACTGGTACATCAATGAATAAGTTTCAAAATATAATGCATCAAGAGAACGGTGTTGGTAGTATAAAACTACCTACAGCACCTGGTATTCCCAGGTGGTCTCACATCCAAGAACAAACCAGGCCTAAAATCAGGTGATATTGGGCATATACAGTGTGGTGTGGCTGTAGATGAGCTTAGTGGTTTCTGTTAGAGTTCTTCTACTTCTAACTACTCGTACATAAATGAGTAAGCAGCCGATTTATTAAACCTGGTGAAATGATAATTTGCATGGTGATAAAGTACCAGCCAATCAGCTCCTAATTGCCATGTCACAGGCTGGGTTTGAAAAATGACAGTTAGGAGCTGACTGGCTGGTACTTTATCACCTTGCACTTTATCAGTTCGCCAGGCTTAATAGATCTGCCCCAATGTTTCAAAATGGAATGCATCAAGAGAACGGTGTTAGTATTGTAAAAATACACACAGCTCCTGGTATTTCCTTGTGGTCTCCCATCCAAGTACTAAAACCAGGACCAACACTGCTCAGCTTCCATGATCAGGAGAGATTGGGCAAATCCAGTGTGCTGTGGCTGTAGATGAGCTGGTGGTTTCTGTTACAGCTCTTCTACTTCTAACTTCAGGTACATAAAAGAATACATGTAAAAATTAAATGTACCAAGAAAATGGTGTTGGTAGTTTAAAAACACCTAAAGAATCTGATACTACCAAGCAGTCTCCCATCCATGTATTAACAAAGTCCAATACTGCTTTGCTTCAAAAATCAAATGAGATTGGGCATATCCAGTGTGGTGTGGCTTTAGATAAGCTTTGTGGTTTCTGTTAGAGCTCTTCTACTTCTAACTACTGGTACATTAATGAATATGTATAAGGTTGTAGTTTATCCAATATGCCTTTACTACCTTACCTTTCAACCCCCCCTCCCTCCCCTCTTCTCCTTATAGCTTCCTTAGTTCTCTCCTCCTCCTGTGTGCATTATTTGTTTTCTCATACGTCCTAGAGGATGCTGGGGTCACATTAAGAACCATGGGGTATAGACGGGATCCGCAGGAGACATGGGCACTTTAAGACTTTCAAATAGTGTGAACTGTCTCCTCCCTCTATGCCCCTCCTCCAGACTCCAGTTTTAGTATTGTGCGCAGTGATACTGGATGCACTACAGGGGAGCTCTACTGAGTTTCTCTGAAAAGACTTGTTAGTTTTTTTTATTTTCAGGGAGGCTGCTGGCAACAGTCTCCCTGCTTCGTGGGACTTAGGGGAGAGAAGTATGACCAACTTCTAGTGAGTTCAATGGCTCTGCTTCAGGCTGACAGGACACCATTAGCTCCTGAGGGTGCTGATCGCTGGGTACGCCTAGATGCACACTCCCGCAGCTTGCCGTCACCCCCTTACAGAGCCAGAAGACAGGTGAGTAGCAGAAGAACAGAAGACTCCTTCTTCAGTGACGGCATTCTGAGGTACCGAGCAGCGAGCGGAACGCTGCGCGCCATGCTCCCACACAAACACAGGCACTGCAGGGTGCAGGGCACGGGGGGGGGGCACCCTGGGCAGCATAAATTCCTCACAAAAGGCTGGAAAAAGTGGACATTAGTGCCTGGGCACTGTCCTTACCCCGCTAGCGTAATTAATTATTTCTGAGCGGGACAGATACGCGCCATTACAGCGGCGGGGCTTCTTCCTCACCTCACCAGAACATCTTTAGAGCATTACAAGTCTATCACTATGGAGTTTATTATTTCCCAGACTGTGTACTTTTGGCGCTGGATTGTGAGCTGAAAAATCCTCTGTGTCCCTCTGACAGATTTACTGACGGTCTGTCCCCCATAAGCCGGTGTGTCTGTGGGTACTTGGTATATGTGTGTCAACATGTCGGTGGCTGAATGTTTTTCCCAAGAGGAAACTATATTAGGAATGCAGACATATGATGGTGGCCCTGTTGGCACCACCAATAACTGACTGGGTAAATGTTTCAGTAATATCAGAGTAAGGTTGGTTAAATCTGTGTCCCAGACACAGACGTAGAGAATAGATGTGATATTCATGGCTATGTTTCTTTTCCCTCAGGCCCCGCTGGGTCGCAAAAATGTTATTTTGCCCAGTTACTACACACTGATACTGACACGGATACTGATACTTATGTCGACCATAATGTTTCCTGATTAGATCCAATATTGGCAAGGAGCATTCAGTACATGATTGTGGATATTAAGGACATATTAAAATCACTGAAGACCCTGCTGTTCCTGACAAAGGGGTCTATATGTATGTATATATAGATATATAATGAAAGCTGATGTAACGTTCCTCCATCTCTGTTTGAGAAAGTCTGGGCCAGCTCGACAAGATGGTTTCAAATCCCCAAAAGGATTCTGGTTGTTTATTCATTTCCCGCCGCGGACAGAATAAAGTGGGAGTCACCCCCTGTTCTGCACAGGGCCCTGTCACAAATCCAGCGGATTGTATGCAGGAAGCTACATTATTTCTAGTTATGTAACCACGGGTACATTACTTAGACCTGCCATTACATGTGCATGGGTGAGTAGTAGTATTCAAGAATTGGTCGAATACCTTGTCATCCGATATAGATACCCTGGAGAGATGGGATACTCCTTACGTTGTATCATATCAAGGACACTGCAGCATACTTACGTGAGACTGCAAGGGATATAGGACTCTTGAGTTCACGGGCCAATTTCATGGCAGTGTCGGATAGGAGGGCATTGTGGATTCACCAAGAGAATGCTGATGCTGACTCCAAGAAGAAAGGGAGTCTCTTCCCTATGAAGGTGAAGCCTTGTTTGGTGACTGCCTAGTTAATTTGATCTCGGCAGCTCCCGCAGGTAAGTCAACCTTCTTGCCCTATGTTCCCTCCCAACAGGTGAAGACGCATCATTATCTGATGCAGTCATTTCGGCCCAATAGATATGCAAGAAGTTAAGATTCCCCTTTCTTTGCAGGTAGAGGAAGGAGAAGAGAGAAGAGGTCTGCATCCTCTTCAAGATCGCAGGAGCAGAGATCATCCTCTGCTTCTGCCAAATCCACTGCATGACGCTGGGGCTCTCTTGCAGGAGCCCGCACCAGTGGGGGCACGTCTAAAACTCTTCAGTCAGTTCTGGATTCATTCGGACATGGACTCGTGTGTTTTAC
Source organism: Pseudophryne corroboree (assembly GCF_028390025.1). Classification (NCBI taxonomy): domain Eukaryota; kingdom Metazoa; phylum Chordata; class Amphibia; order Anura; family Myobatrachidae; genus Pseudophryne; species Pseudophryne corroboree. The sequence goes on along the minus strand of NW_026970393.1, from coordinate 51,784 downwards.
AAATAGTGTCCCAAGGGTACAAACTGGGGTTTCAAGATGTTCCCCCTCACCGATTGTTCAAACATTAAGTTACTGTGCTATTCCTGGGTTATATAGCGCTGGGGTATGTGCTGGCATACTCTCTCTCTGTCTCTCCAAAGGGCCTTGTTTGGGAAATGTCTTCAGTAAAAGTATTCCCTGTGTGTGTGGTGTGTCGGTACGCGTGTGTCGACATGTCTGAGGAAGAAGGCTATTTTAGAGAGGAGCGGGAGCAAATGAACGTGGTGTCTCCGCCGACACCTGATTGGATGGATATGTGGAATGTTTTAAATGCTAGTGTAAACTCATTGCACAAAAGATTAGACTTGGCAGAAGCTTTGGGACAGTCAGGGTCTCAACCAATGCCTAATCCTAAGTCGCAGGGACTGTCAGGGTCTCATAAGCGCCCACTATCCCAGATTGTTGACACAGATACCGACACGGATTCTGACTCCAGTGTCGATTACGATGATGCAAAGTTACAGCCAAAATTGGCAAAATACATTTGATATATGATTATGGCAATAAAAGATGTTTTGCACATCACAGAGGAGCCCCCTATCTCTGACAAGAGGGTACATATGTACAAGGGAAAGAAGCCTGAGGTAACCTTTCCCCCCTCACACGAGCTGAACGAGTTATGTGAAAAAGCTTGGGAATCTCCTGCAGATTTCCAAAAGGATTCCCCTTTCCCATCAACGGATAGGTTACGATGGGAATCCTCCCCTTGGGTGGACAAAGCATTAACACGCTTATCCAAGAAGGTAGCCCTCCCGTCCCAGGATACGGCTACCCTCAAAGAGTCTGCTGACCGCAAACAGGAGATTACCCTGAAGTCCATTTATACACATTCAGGTACCTTACTCAGACCGGCAATTGCGTCGGCCTGGGTGTGTAGTGCTGTAGCGGCTTGGACGGATACCCTAGATAAGGCTACTATTTTATTGCCCCTGGGGCATATAAGAGATGCTGTCCTATATATGTGTGTATGCAAACTACAGGTGGTGCTGCAGGGCTCACACCCTTTTACTTGTCTTGTAGAGCAACTCTGGAGCTGTTACTGGGTCCAGCTGCTGCAAGAAATCAGCTTGAATGCTTCAGGGGCTTGGGCATGGCCAACATGAGCCCCACACTGATGGGGGTGTATAAAGCGATCTAGGGGTCATCCAAGCGCAACCCCACAAAGGCCGCCATGCCCTGCGTGACCATTTTCTCTTTTCATATGCAGACGAGGGTTGCAGCCAACTATGCCCATTGCTTGGATGACATCACCGTATGCAAATCCGTCTGCTGCAGACCTTTCCCCAGGAATGCTTGTACTAGTTGTTGCATATGGTTTGATGTTTGAGGGTGCTTCAGTATTAGGCAGCCTTCCGCCCTCTCATGTTCATCTGAAAATATGTGGTCTCCCTGCAGTTCCCTTGTGCTTCCTCAGTTGAATCTCCTTAACTTGACGGGTGTGTGCCCGAGCAGCCGCCCTCCACAGCCCTATCCCAGCACATGCTTTTCTTGCGTATGAGATCTCTTGATCATGAAGATAGTTCTCACAGGGTGAGGTTCATCCATTACATTTTAAAGTAGGAAGGTACAAATTACATATTCAAATTACATATATGTGCTGGATTCAAATGTTTTCCCCCCTTCCTTTCTCAATTGTGCCCATCAGCAGCTATTCTAATGTTGCTGCCAATGGGTGTGACACATTCATTTCTTCTGTGGGGTACACTGGACTCCACAAGGATTCACATTGGGGTGTAGAGTAGGATCTTGATCTGAGGCACCAACAGGCTCAAAGCTTTTGACTGTTCCCAAGATGCTCAGCGCCCCCTCCTCTATAACCTCGCTTCCATGAACAGGGAGCTCAGTTTGTAGTTGGTGCCTTCAGTAGCAGGCCACTTAAGAGGGGGCTGCCTCAGGCAGCCTATTCTTAGCTATTAATTTTGACAAGACAAGAAGAACTTTTTTTTATAAGAATCTACAAGGGCTGCAGCAGGCTAGGTCTAATAGACATCTTTACTGCAGCTCCATCACTCCCAGCGGCGCAGTATACTCCCGCGCCCTGGTTGCTGGGTCACTGCAGCGGAGGCTCCGGTTTCTTCCTAAGGTCAGTCACACACACACCGCCCTCCGGGATCACGAGGCCGCTGATGAAAGGGAGGTAAGGGACTTCTGTGCCCACACTATATCGTGATCCAGCGTGGCTGTAGGGGGCGGGCCATGTGCGCACTGGCGTGGACACTGATTACTGGGCAGCCGCTCCACTAGCCACCAGGGACAGTTAAGGAGCACAGATCTGGGGGGTTTTCTCTTATATTAACCCCATTTTGTACTACCCGCAGTGCATTGTGATAGGTAATAGAGCCTGATTCAGGTTGGATTGCAATCGCAATAAGCAGTCCAACTGCAAAAATTGCTAAGAGCATACGCATGCGCCTGCATTTTCTGCGGCACCCCGCAGTTAATGCGATCGCCTCTGACTGTCAATTGGTGCTGGGGGGGGGGGGTCAGCAACACTCCATTTCCAAGTCGGAGATGGAGCGGTGCGTGGTCAGGGCTTCAAAATGGGGTCGGCAACGGAGAAACAGGAGGCGTGGTCAGAGCGGTTGCATGACATCACATGCAGCAGCTGCGATCACAAAAATGGTGGCGGCTTCCTGCGCACACATACAGTCTGCACCAACAGGAGGCTAACCCATTTTTTATGATCACGCTGAACTGCACTGCGACTGCAATTTCAGCGTGGTCAAGAAGGGAGGCGGCATGCTGGGTGGCCCCAGCATGCGAACCAAAGGATTGCAAATTCTGTTACTTAGCAGAATTTGCAATCCTTACTGAATTAGGCCCATTGATTACAAAATTTATTTGTAAATATTTGAAGTTTTTCTTCAGGGACTAACACAAAAGATGCTTGGGGCTACTAACACATGGGTAAGCCACGTAAAGCTTCCCATGGGTCAGTGGCATCACAACGGGGTTGCGGCCCACACCCGAGTGTCACCCGCCAAGGGGGGTGACACCAAAGTGCCGGCTCCTCTTCAGTGACAGAATATGGGTGTTTCACTGTGACATTACGTGCAACACCCAGTTTCTGTCACTGTGCAGGAGCCAGCACCACTCACACACTAGTCCCCGGGTGCAGCACTCAACCCCCGGGATACCCGGAGCAACAAAATGGAGATTCAGGCCAACAGGCCACACCCCTACCTATGAGACCATGCCTCCATTTTACCATTGCGCTGCTTATCTGCGCGCACTGCATTACAATCTCCCTCGCTGCCTCTCTGGGTGTCACCAATGATAGTGACACCTTTGCCATGCTTGTAGCAGCTGGTCCTAAGATCTACGCCTCCAGCCCTGAGTGTTTGCCCTTGTGACTTGTTGATCATCATAGCGAAGCAGATTCTTACAGAAAACTGCAGGGGCTTAGATTGAAAAGAAAAACATTGACGAGCCCATCATTTCAGCAACAGGGTCTGCCACACGGCTGACTGAAATGACTGGTTGGTTTGGACCCCCACCAAAAAAGAAGCAATCAATCTCTCCTTGCACAAACTGGCTCTACAGAGGCAAGATGTCCACCTCATCATCCTCCGATTCCTCACCCCTTTCACTGTGTACATCGCCCTCCTCACAGATTATTAATTCGTCCCCACTGGAATCCACCATCTCAGATCCCTGTGTACTTTCTGGAGGCAATTGCTGGTGAATGTCTCCACGGAGGAATTGATTATAATTCATTTTGATGATCATCATCTTCTCCACATTTTCTGGAAGTAACCTCGTACGCCGATTGCTGACAAGGTGAGCGGCTGCACTAAACACTCTTTTGGAGTACACACTGGAGGGAGGGCAACTTAGGTAGAATAAAGCCAGTTTGTGCAAGGGCCTCCAAATTGCCTCTTTTTCCTGCCAGTATACATACGGACTGTCTGACGTGCCTACCTGGATGCGGTCACTCATATAATCCTCCACCATTCTTTCAAAGGTGACAGAATCATATGCAGTGACAGTAGACGACATGTCAGTAATCGTTGCCAGGTCCTTCAGTCCGGACCAGATGTCAGCACTCACTACAGACTGCCCTGCATCACCGCCAGCGGGTGGGCTCGGAATTCTTAGCCTTTTCCTCGCACCCCCAGTTGCGGGAGAATGTGAAGGAGGAGCTGTTGACGGGTCACGTTCCGCTTGACTTGACTTGTGTCTGCAGGAAAGAGAGATACAATGTAGGTTTTAAATCTAGGATCGAGCACAGTGGTCAAAATTTATTGCTCTGATTTCAACAGATTGAATCATGGTTAAGCGAATTAAGGGCTCCATCCACAAGTCCCACATGCCGAGCGGAATCGCTCTGTTTTAGCTCCTCCATCAATGTCTCCAGCTTCTTCTGCAAAAGCCTGATGAGGGGAATGACCTGACTCAGGCTGGCAGTGTCTGAACTGACTTCACGTGTGGCAAGTTCAAAGGATTGCAGAACCTTGCACAACGTTGAAATCATTCTCCACTGCGCTTGAGTCAGGTGCATTCCCCCTCCTTTGCCTATATCGTGGTAGCTGTATAGGCTTGAATGGCCTTTTGCTGCTCCTCCATCCTCTGAAGCATATAGAGGGTTGAATTCCACCTCGTTACCACCTCTTGCTTCAGAGGATGGCAGGGCAGGTTCAGGAATGTTTGGTGGTGCTCCAGTCTTCGGCACGCGGTGGCTGAATGCAGAAAGTGGCCCGCAATTCTTCGGGCCACCGACAGCATCTCTTGCACGCCCCTGTCGTTTTTTAAATAATTCTGCACCACCAAATTCAATGTATGTGCAAAACATGGGACGTGCTGGAATTTGCCCAGATGTAATGCACGCACAATATTGGTGGCGTTGTCCGATGTCACAAATCCCCAGGAGAGTCAAATTGGGGTAAGCCATTCTGCGATGATGTTCCTCAGTTTCCGTAAGAGGTTGTCAGCTGTGTGCCTCTTATGGAAAGCGGTGATACAAAGCGTAGCCTGCCTAGGAACGAGTTGGCATTTGCGAGATGCTGCTACTGGTGCCGCCGCTGCTGTTCTTGCTGCGGGAGGCAATACATCTACCCAGTGGGCTGTCACAGTCATATAGTCCTGAGTCTGCCCTGCTCCACTTAACCACGGACATGTGGACTAGTGGACATTGGGTACAACTGCATTTTTTAGGACACTGGTGACTCTTTTTCTGAGGTCTGTGTACATTTTCGGTATCGCCTGCCTAGAGAAATGGAACCTAGATGGCATTTGGTACCGGGGACACAGTACCTCAATCAAGTCTCTAGTTGCCTCTGAATTAACGATGGATACCGGAACCACGTTTCTCACCACCCATGCTGACAAGACCTGAGTTATCCGCTTTGCAGCAGGATGACTGCTGTGATATTTCATCTTCCTCGCAAAGGACTGTTGGACAGTCAATTGCCTACTGGAAGTAGTACAAGTGGTCTTCCGACTTCCCCTCTGGGATGACGATCGACTCCCAGCAGCAACAACAGCAGCGCCAGCAGCAGTAGGCGTTACACTCAAGGATGCATCGGAGGAATCCCAGGCAGGAGAGGACTCGTCAGACTTGCCAGTGACATGGCCTGCAGGACTATTGGCTCTCCTGTCTAAGGAGGAAATTGACACTGAGGGAGTTGGTGGTGTGGTTTGCAGGAGCTTGGTTACAAGAGGAAGGGATTTAGTGGTCAGTGGACTGCTTCAGCTGTCATCCAAAGTTTTTGAACTTGTCACTGACTTATGATTAATGCGCTGCAGGTGACGTATAAGGGAGGATGTTCTGAGGTGGTTAACGTCCTTACCCCTACTTATTACAGCTTGACAAAGGCAACACACGGCTTGACACCTGTTGTCCGCATTTGTGTACAGGATGCATACCTTCATGTCCAAATTTATCCATCTCATCAGTCGTACCTCAGATTTGCGGTACAGGACTGTCATTGCCAATTTCAGACGTTGCTGTTTGGTCTCTCCACGGCCCAGAGAATTTTCACCAAGGTAATGGTGGAAATGATGGTTCTCCTGCGCAAGCAAGGTGTCATAATTATCCCGTACTTGAGCGATCTCATAAAAGCGAGATCAAGAGAGCAGTTGCTGAACAGCGTATCACTTTCACTGAAAGTGTTACAGCAACACGGCTGGATTTTCAATATCCCAAAGTCGCAGTTGGTTCCTACGACTCGTCTGTCTTTCTTGGGCATGATTCTGGACACAGACCAGAAGAGGGTTTATCTCCCGATAGAAAAGGCCCAGGAACTCATGACTCTTGTCAGGAACCTATTGAAACCAAAACTTGTGTCAGTGCATCACTGCACTCGAGTCCTGGGAAAGATGGTGGCATCATACAAAGCCATTCCATTCGGCAGGTTCCATGCGAGGACTTTCCAATGGGACCTACTGGACAAGTGGTCTGGGTCACATTTACAGATGCATTGGTTGATCACCCTGTCCCCCAGGGTCAGGGTATCACTCCTGTGGTGGCTGCAGAGTGCTCACCTTCTCGAGTGACGCAGATTTGGCATTCAGGACTGGATCCTGGTGACCACAGATGCAAGCCTCCAAGGTTGGGGAGCAGTCACACAGGGAAGAAATTTCCAAGGTCTTTGGTCAAGTCAAGAGACTTGTCTTCACATCAACATCCTGAAACTAGGGGCCATATACAATGCCCTACGTCAAGCGGAGACCTTACTTTGCGACCAACCGGTTCTGATCCAGTCAGACAACGTCACCGCAGTGGCTCATGTAAACCGCCAAGGCGGCACAAGGAGCAGAGTGGCGATGGCACAAGCTACCTTTGCATTTTTCTCCCAAACGAAGGACACTAGAATGAAAATTTTAAAGCCTCCTGTTAGTGCTTCATCTACACGGTATAGCCCTGAATTTTCCAATGCGTAGCTCTTTGCAAAAGAGAGATATTGGCAAGGAAAAGCTGTCTTGTACCTTTGCATTTTTCTCCCAAACGAAGGACACTAGAAAGAAAATTTTAAAGCCTCCTGTTAGGCCATCATCTACACGGCATAGCCCTGAATTTTCCAATGCCTAGCTCTTTGCAAAAGAGAGATATTGGCAAGGAAAAGCTGTCTTGTACCTTTGCATTTTTCTCCCAAACGAAGGACACTAGAAAGAAAATTTTAAAGCCTCCTGTTAGGCCATCATCTACACGGCATAGCCCTGAATTTTCCAATGCGCAGCTCTTTGCAAAAGAGAGATATTGGCAAGGAAAAGCTGTCTTGTACCTTTGCATTTTTCTCCCAAACGAAGGAAACTAGAATGAAAATTTTAAAGCCTCCTGTTAGTGCTTCATCTACACGGTATAGCCCTGAATTTTCCAATGCGTAGCTCTTTGCAAAAGAGAGATATTGGCAAGTAAAAGCTGTCTTTCAACTCTTCCACAACTGAAAAACAGATAGTGTTCCCAAGCCTTCCATCCTGTAATATCTTCAGTCTCTCGTCAATGAAGAAAACAATCCCTCCAGCAGACTCTTCAACCACGATACAAGATCACAGCCAAAAGGGCGAGAAGCAACTACACTTGCGTTTAACTAAAATGGCTAAAACTTAGTGGAGGAAAGTGCAGTGCACCAAAACATAAGCTGACACAATCATGGAGAATGCGCCAGCATATATGCTCTTCTATCTATATTTTGCAAACCTGCTCTTGTCCCCTCCAGCTGCTCCATGTAGATTTGACGCCTGGCAAGGTGCATAACCCACTGACAAGCAGGCACACTCCTGCATGAGTTTTCACTCTCACTAGCAGGATGATACACATTCATTTGCATGTGCTCCACCTCTGACACACCGCCCACCCAACCACCCAGTCACCAGAGCCACCCACAAGCCAACTGGCTCCGTGATTTAATTTGCACAGTGCAGTCATCCAGGCAGCATGTCCTTCTCAATGGAATAATCTCTGGTTCCATGGAATCTTCCGCATTGGAATGCTGCGGAACAAAAAGGATTTAAACATTCAGCTTGCTAGCATTCAATGTACCTGCGGCTTGGCTCTAGCACATGGGTCTTCATCCTGTGGCCCTCCAGCTGCTGTGAAACTACACATCCCAGCATGCCCTGCCACAGTTTTGCTATTAAGGTATGCTAAAACTGAGGCAGGGCATGCTGGTATATGTAGTTCCACAGCAGCTGGAGGGTCGCAGGTTGAAGACCCATATTCTAGCATGCCTGTTCTATGATGCATGTTCCGTGATGTCACAATCAGCTTGGAATGGGGTGTCTAGCATGCATTTGCTGACAGCCACTTGAGGGAGACACACATCAGGAGATGCAGCATATCGGAGGTCTTCGATGCCTTTCCAGCAAATGCACACCACCAGCTGCTGGTCTGGACACAAAACAATACCCACAATTGAAGGCTCAAAATGCCCAACTACAGGATTAATGTAAGTAGTGAATTTAGGAATGAATTTAGAAGTAGGAAATTAAGTTAGTTCACAAGTACATTCAAATTCCGATCTAAAGTCTAGGTAGGCCTCACGTCCTGGCAGCCCCCAGCATTTAAAAATGCCTTGATTAGAGGTAGGGAATTAAATGTAGATAAGAAGTAGACACAAAATAACACTCAACAGAGCAATTATCAGGTGTCTTTATAAATTGTTGCATTTAAAAAATCAAGCAATTAGGGAACACAATGTTGCGACAATGTAACCCTATTTGCAAAATAGTACTAAATAAGTTTGTCGATGTAAGACATTTGCAAAGGTGCAAACAAAACACGCTGGAAAATGCAACTGAATCTGTTTTTGGAGGTTAGAATAGATGCAGGATCAAGTAGCTCAATGGGTAGGGTGTTTGATTAGAATTCAACAGGTTATAGATTTGAATCCTGGGTATGATAGTTTGAGGTGTTATTTAATAAAGTATGTTTATATATTAGTCACACATGGCTTACTTGTACAAATGGCATGTCACCAGTTAGTGCTGACTGCTGATATGCCATTTGCACAAACACGCCATGTGTGACTGTATATGCATTTAAGGAGGGCACCCCGGCAATACCACAAACCATTGAGTGTCAAGTATACTAGATATATCTTCATATCTCATGTGCTTTCTCTGAGACCAATCTTGTTATGCCCCTTCCCCACAAGGCATGCGCCTTTTGTCCATATTGCAAAAATGGGGAGGGGAGGGGGGGCATATAATTCTCTGTCACAGGGCACCAAAAAGTCTAGTTATGGCTCTGGTATGCATTATGTAATCTGGCAGACCATATCTCCAACACTGGCTGGTTGGAATAGAAATCCGGTTATCTATGTGAGCAAATGACCATCAACGATTTACTCTCAAACACTAGAAAATGGACAAACATGGTCCCCTAAACAAATTGGTTAAATTTTGGGTTTAACCAATTTGTGTAATGACCATTTTTGACCACTTTTCTAGTGTTTGGGAGCAAATGGTTAATTGACATTTGCTACTATACATTACCAGATTTTCATTCCATCCATCCAGACTGGATAGATAGCCTGACAGATAATTGTGTAGTGTACGCCCAGGATAACTGTCAGTTGTGCTTTCTTTTATGATGGCACATAAATGGGTGGGCAGATCCAGAGCAAGCACTGCCCACTCATGCATAGTTGTCAACTGATGTGAAGTTCCAGGGGGCAATCTCAGTTATAAAGAAAAGTATCTGGAAATTGTCCCTAGTTTAAAAAAAAAATAAAAAAAAAATTGATCAACTCCATTTATTTAGTATGATATCCCAGCAGTCAGAACAACATACTTTATTAAATAACACATCTCAAACTACCATACCCAGGATTCAAACCTATAACCTGTTGAATTCTAATCAAACACCCTACCTATTGAGCTATTTGATCCTGCATAAAAATTGTGAACATTATATGAAGCTATTGGTACTTTGCAAAAAAAAAAGTATCAGCATTACAACGCAGCAGATCCATGCAGTTTGCAGCCACACACTACATGTATCTGCTCAGCCACAATGCTGATTATTTCTTCACAAAGTACAAGGTGAGCTCCAAACAGAATTCTCTAGCTTAGAATTATACCTTTCTATGCCAAACCTAGAAGTCGGGCCCCCCACCCTGGGATCCCCCAGAGGGAGGCCTGCACCGTCATGCGGCAGGCTTGTCCGTTTTGGAAGCAGGCTGATGGGCAGCCCAGGCTTGCTTCAGTCTGGGCTTGGCAGGTCTGGAAGCATGAGCTTGCTTTGGGTATGCCTGACCTTGGGTACGCTTTACCTGAGGGATGAAAGGGCCAAGGGAAAGTACTTTTAGCCTTCTGCGTGGTAGGAGTCATACGAGGTAGGCAAGCTGTTTTAGCAGTAGCCAGATCAGCTACAATCTTATTGAGGTCTTCTCCAAAGAGAGTGTCTCCCTTGAAAGGAAGCACCTCCAGGGTTTTCATGGAATCCATATCCACCGACCAGGATCTCAACCAGCTGTATAAAGTATTACCTTGGAACTGGCTCTCCACTCCCCATTATCTGGTTATCATGGCTTCCTCCGCCAGTGTCCAGACTCGCTTGCTGAAGCTCGGCCACTTCTTCCTAGCAGCAGGCTCCTGGATCACTGGGCAGCAGAGGTGCTTGGGAGCCGGAAGGGGGCGGAGCAATCAGGCAGGCAGTTGCAGTGCTGCCCAGCTATCTGTGGTGTGAGAAGAAGCAGGGGCACCCCACCGCTGGCAGTGCTGCAGCTAGCGGTGGTGGCAGCGGCGAGGCTGCTGGGCTGGGTCTTGAAAAAGGTGGAAAGAAGGGTGTTACGGCATGGAATGTACAAACTGCGAGACCCTGCTGGTAGCACCTTTGTCTATTTAGTAGGAAGGGCACGTAACAGCCGGGGGGCAATGGAGGAAGCCCCTTTAGGGCTGGATCCCCTTCAGGGCTGGAGCCCGGCGGCAACTGACTCCGTTGTCTCTGGCAGTTCTGCCCCTGGACTAGAGGAATGGTCAAGAACATGGCAACATTTAATGCCAAAAAATGCAAAATCATACACGTCTCAAAAATGCAAAGGCTAACTATAATATTAAGGGCATTATAATGGCAAGAGGAAAGCTATCTAAGTATTACTATTTCAGGTGAGCAATGTAACAAAGCAATAGGAAAGGCAAGTCAGATGCTTGTTTGCATAGGTTAAAGAACCAGTAGCAGAAAAAAGTAATACAGGTTGAGTATCCCATATCCAAATATTCCGAAATACGGAATATTCCGAAATACGGACTTTTTTGAGTGAGACTGAGATAGTGAAACCTTTGTTTTTTGATGGCTCAGTGTACACAAACTTTGTTTAATACTCAAAGTTATTCAAAATATTGTATTAAATGAACTTCAGACTGTGTGTATAAGGTGTATATGACACATGAATGAATTCTGTGAATGTACACACACTTTGTTTAATGCACAAAGTTATAAAAAATATTGGCTAAAATGACCTTCAGGCTGTGTGTATAAGGTGTATATGAAACATAAATGCATTCTGTGCTTAGATTTAGGTCCCATCACCATAATATCTCGTTATGGTATGCAATTATTCCAAAATACAGAAACATCCGATATCCAAAATTCCTCTGGTCCCAAGCATTTTGGATAAGGGATACTCAACCTGTAATGCCACTGTATAGGTCCTTGGTACAGCCACATTTAGAATCCTGTGTTCAGTTCCAGAAGCCATATCTCCAGAAGGCTGTAAATACATTAGGGCAACTAAAATTGTGCATGGCCTACATCACAAAACTTACCTGGAAATACTAAAAGATTATGTGTATAGTTTGGAGAAGGGAAGAGGGAACATACAGTAATAGAAACATTTAAATATATAGGGAGGAATGTAATAGGGTGTGAGAATCAGAAAGTGAGAGATTTTGTGTTTTTTCCTGTTGTTTTTTTTTTTTTTATTGTTTGTTTTTTAAAGTGGCAATCCTTTACATGGCAAAACCAGGTTGATATTTGCCATGTAAAGGATTGCCACCGTGGGCATGTGTAGAAGGGGCACTGCTACTGTTGGCATTATGTGTGTAAGCTGCACTGATATGGTGGTTATGTGTATAAAGGGCACTGCGACTGTGGGTATTATTATTATTATTATTATTATTACATGCGGTGTAATGACAATAAGATAGTGCTGCTGTGTGGCGTATTTTGATTTGGGGTGCTATTGTGTGGCCATGCCCCTTCCTTGTGATACCACACCTTCTTTTTTTAAGGAGCGCACTGTCCCTTTATTAAGTATTGGAGAGAGGGCCCAAATTAATAGTTTGCAGGGAGGCGCCAAACACCCTAGCACTGGCCCTTTGGTAGGGGACAGGATTTGCTTCTGCTTGTGCACATATGTTATGATTGCCAGCCAACAGCACTGGTTTTGCCTATAACACTAACTATAAATATTTTGAATTGGTCCTGGACCACCAATCCAAGGCACCCCTGCAAGTGTCCTGAGGCACCCCAGGGTGCAGTTTGAGAACCACTGAACTAGTGAGTACCCAGGATAATTATTGTAGCTGGTCTGCGGGTAACAGCTCTCAGATCCACTTCTAGAAAAAATGCAGCAATGTAATTTGAGTGACAAAATGCAGAGATGAACCCTTTCTGTGACTGCTGCACAGGGATCACACAAACTCTATTCATAGGGCTGACTTCACTTAGGGGAGATGTTCTCACCCCGCAAAGAAGTGCGAGTATATACCGCACTTACGGTACCATTGGATTTACAGATATTTTCTTGCAATACACTATGGGGGTCATTCTGAGTTGATTGCTCGCTAGCAGTTTTTAGCAGCCATGCAAACGCATTGTCGCTGCCCACTGGAGAGTGTATATTCACTTTGGAGAAGTGCGAACACTTGAGCAGCAGAGCGCCTGCAAAATCGTTTCAAAATAAGACCAGCACTGTAGTTACACTTCGTGTGCGTTGATTCTAACAACCGAGGGACGGCTTTTGATGTCACACACCCATCCAGCGAATGCCCAGCCACGTCTGCATTTCTTCTGCCACGCCTGCATTTTTCCAAGCACTCCCTGAAAACGGTCAGTTGACACCCAGAAACGCCCTCTTTCTGTCAATCTCCTTGTGGCCTGTTCTGTGATTGGAATAATCGCTAGAACTAGTGCAAAACCACAATGGACTTTGTACCCGTACGATGCGCATGCACATTACGGAGCATGCGCATGCACAGATTAGCCATTTTTTTTCAACTGATTGCTACGCAGCGAACAACGGCAGCAAGCGATCAACTCGGAATGACCCCCTATATACATAGAAACATGGATTTTTACTGCAGGAATTATGGTTAGTTTAGGGGTATCGGTTAGGGTCAACAGAGGTGTAGCTAGGGGTCCAAGCGCCCCTGGCAAAGTAAGGGACTGGCGCCCCCCCTTTCGATAAAGCATTGCAGTCCATTGGCGGTTACCATGTTGGAGCCACAGCAACTGACCCCCTCCCCCACACGCTGCCCTACATCATCGGCTGGGATTCACTGTTGGTGTGAAGCCACTGGGAACATTCTGGTAGCATTAGCAGCAGTCTGTGTCATAGATAGGGAAGGCAGAAGGTTAACTAGCTAATAGCAGTCTGTTGGCAGCAGAGGCTGGGCGGGGGGCTGAGAATGAGCCAACGCTGATCAGTGTCCAGTCTGCTCAGACAAAAATATTTTGTGATCAGGGCTGGTTCTAGACCAAAGGAGCCAATGGCAAAAATTTCCTTTGGCACCCCCCCCCCCCACACACACACACACACGCACACACACACCAAAAAAGAACATATCCCAGTTTAACATAACGCTATGTGGTACAAGGTGTGGAGCTGGTCACTTGTATCAGACCTCTGACATTTGCCTTTTCACCCATATTGCATACTTTTTCTTGCAGGTTGTGTCTTAATTCAAGAAGTGTTCTAAGTACTTCAGCTTAGTATCTTTACTGACCCCTCTTTACCCCACACTACATAACTGACCCCTCTATACCCTACACTACATCACTGACCTTTCTATAACCATCACTGCATTACTGACCCCTCTATACAGTACACTGACCTCTATATACCTGCTAGTACATCCCTGATGCCTATATTCCCTAAGCTAAATCCCTGACGCCTCTATTCCCTACGCTACATCCCTGACGCCTCTATTCCCTATGCTACATCCCTGACGCCTCTATACCCTACGCTACATTCCTGATGCCTCTATAACCTACGCTACATCCCTGACGCCTCTATAACCTACGCTACATCCCTGACGCCTCTATACAGTACAATGCATTACTGATCCCTCTAGACCATACATCCTCATTACATCAGAGAGATAGTGAAACACTGGAAAAAATAAGGATAAAGTGGACTACAGAAACTGATGCTCTAAACAAAGGAGAGAGAGAGAAAAGCACAAGGGAAAGTGGGCAATCGGAACACCATAGAGAGAGGAGAGATAGAAATGCCTGAAAAAGTAAAGGGGGTTGGGTATGGCATCCGGCGCTCGGGATTCCAGCAGTCACATGATACCTAATCCTAATCCTAACCCTCTGGGGGGGTGGCGGATAGGGCTAACCCTCAGGGGGTGGCAGCTAGGACTAACCCCCCCCCCCTCCTAGTGCCTTCCCTAACACCCCCTCCCCCGGTCCTAACCCTCCCTCTAATACTCGCCTTCGGGATGTTGGCTCAAATGACCGCCGGTATACCGTCTGCCGGGATGGTAAATGTATCCTGAGGACAGGTAGTGAGTGTGGAGGGATAGGTGGTTCAGTAAAATGTAACAGCTCAAACTGCGATCATTCACTGATAAATTGATTTATAGCTCTCCCTTTTTAACCATTGCAGTCATAAAAGCAATGTTTTTTAAACTTTTAAATAAAGCTTGTTAGCATCCCCAGCACACTGTATATGCTGGGAGATGTAGTTCTCAATATGAAAACATTTAATTACTGTATGAACTCTAATTCCCCAACTGAAACCTCTCACAAACACACACTCCTAAATCTAGTACACACATACACACATTTCCCCAGTACTGACAACTCTCATCACTTCCACACACTGACAACTCCCTCCTGCTCCTCTCCCCACTGACACTGACAGCTCCCTCACAGTCACACACATCCTCCACCCCCCCACCCCCCCCCACACACACACTGATAGCACACATGCACAAATCTCCCCCTCCTCGACACTAACTGTCACGGACTGCTTGGGCAGCAGGGGGCAGGCTCTGACTTGAAGTGCTGAAATTCAACAGCTCTCTCGAACTTGCAAGGCATGGCTGTGCAGCTGTCTCCAGCCATCTCCTTGCCCACTGTGTAATTTGTGGCGTTCTCTGATGTTCCCCGCTCTGCCTCTACAACCGGCACATAATGTACAGCAGTGGTGACTCCTGAGTATGGGCCTGGAGAACTCCGCCTACCGGGGGGTAGGGATTAATAATTTCAAAGGGGCAGAGCTAGGAGTGAAGCAGTGGACAGCAGTTGAGGGGCGTTTCAAACTGTAACAGGGTTGGGACAATTTCAGTATCCTTCCCTCACCGTCTAATTGGTCAGTCCCACGCTGATTGCCATAGCGCCCTTTCGAGACTGCAGAACTCTATCCCTTAGCCACGGTTGGCACAGCTGGATGGTGCCCCTGGCAAGTGCCATCCTGGCCAAGGGGTAGATACGCCCCTGAGGGTCAGGGCCAGCAACAGAAATCTCGGGGCCCAGTACACTGATATCTCTGGGGCCCCCTCAACCCCCCCTTAACTTGGCAGAGGGATCTTTAAAAAAAAATGGAGCCTTTGACTCGGACCGTCAGAGAGGCCGGCAGGTGGTTTTCATACTGGGCTATCCAGCTCTTCGGTGGCGGTGGCAGGGACATTCAGAAAAGGGCCAGCACAGCAACATGCATAATAATGGCAATACAGTATGGACCACAGGGACTGGACAAAGTGATGGGGTAAAAGGAGGGGGGAGGGTTTAGTTGGCCTGTTAATTGTTTTCCTGCTTAAATTGAGCAGTTGGTGGATACACTTTAAAAAGCAATATTGGCACTGTGGCCCCATTATTTCTGTTCTTAATACTTGGAGCCCTGAACAAGTGTCCCCTTTGTCCCCCCTGTCACCGGGCCTGTTCAGGCGTTACCTATGGAGAAGCTGCGACATGACATCCTAGGACACGATACTGCACCATGCATCACCATTATATTTCAGTGTGCCTTGTCAATATTTAAATCTTGTTCTGTGTGACGTGAGTTGTAAATGGTTGAAAATCTCTGTGCTACAGTATCGTCACCATGTAGTTATAACAACACCGCAAAACCACCAAAAGACGTGTTTTGGTAGAGGGACTGCTGGAGGGGCCCATTGGGGCCCCCAGTTTGCTACCCCACCCCAGTATACCTGTGCTGTAGCCAGTGAAAGGGGCACTATCTTCCCGGTGATCTCTTCGGGAAGATGGTGCCGCACATAGAAAGCAAAGACTCTGGCTGCACTCTCCTGCCCTCGCTCTAAGCAAGGTGATCGGGCCACAAAAGGACCCCTGTCGGACCCCTGCCGGACCCCGGCCTGTGGGCCACAAAAGGATGCATTGGGGGCGGCATGCGGCCCATGGGTTTGACACCCCTGCCCTAGAGTATCAAAATTTGTTTCACGGCACCCCTAGGCCAAAGTTTTTTTTATTGAGAAATTCAGAAAAAAATATAAAATTAAGTAAATTGTGTTTATAGCATGTCATCCTCAGGTTCAGTTATGTTGTGAGGGAATGGTTTTGCCAATTTAATAAAGTATAAATAATTTTAATTGGTCCTGGACCACCAAACTATGCTACCAGTGCAAGAACCCCAGTTTGGAAACTACTGCCATAAAATAAACCTTTTTTGTTTTTTTTAAACTACATGTAATACACCTTAGAGCTCAGTTCCTAAAAGGTTTTAAACCCTTGCATACAGTAAACTACACATATTTAAAAATCCTACACCGGGCACAAGTGCTCACGGGCCAATTTCATGGCAGTCTCGGATAGGAGGGCATTGTGGATTCACCAAGGGAATGCTGATGCTGACTCCAAGAAGAAAGGGAGTCTCTTCCCTATGAAGGTGAAGCCTTGTTTGGCGACGGCCTAGTTAATTTGATCTCGGCAGCTCCCGCAGGTAAGTCATCCTTCTTGCCCTATGTTCCCTCTCATTGGATGAAGACGCATCATTATCTGACGCAGTCATTTCGGCCCAATAGATATGCAAGAAGTTAAGATTCCCCTTTCTTTGCAGGTAGAGGAAGGAAAAGAGGGAAGAGGTCTGTAGCCTCTTCAAGATCGCAGGAGCAGAGATCGTCCTCTGCTTCTGCCAAATCAACTGCATGACGCTGGGGCTCTCTTGCAGGAGCCCGCACCAGTGGGGGGCACGTCTAAAACTCTTCAGTCAGTTCTGGATTCATTCGGACCTGGACTCGTGGGTTTTACAAATAGTGTCCCAAGGGTACAAACTGGGGTTTCAAGACGTTCCCCCTTTACCGATTGTTCAAATCAGCCTTAGTCAGCAGGGAGAAGGTTTTTATTCAAGCCTCTTCGTGGTCCCGAAGCCGGACGGCTCAGTCAGACCAATCTTAAATCTGAAATCCCTTAATTTCTACCTAAAGAAATTCAATTTCAAGATGGAATCTCTCAGGGTAGTGATCTCCAGTCCGGGGGATAAAGGAGATTTCATGGTTTTGGTAGACATAAAGGATGCCTACTTATATGTTCCCATTTAGCCACTGCATCAAGCTACCTGAGGTTTGCAATTCAGGATTGTCATTACCAATTTCAGACGTTGCCGTTTGGTCTGTCCACGGCTCCGAGGATTTTCACCAGGGTGATGGCGGAAATGATGGTTCTCCTTCGCAAGCAAGGAGTCACAATTATCCCGTACTTGGATGATCTCCTGATAAAGGCGAGATCCAGGGACCAGTTGGTGCAAAACATCTACTCTCCCTGACAGTTCTTCAACAACATGGTTGGCTCCTAAACTTGCCAAAATCGCAGTTGGTCCCAATGACGCGGTTGTTGTTTTTGGGAGTGATACTGGACACAGAAGAGGTTTTCTTCTAGTGGAAAGGCTCTGGAGATCCAGAGTCTGGTCAAACAAATTCTGAAACCAGCAAGAGTGTTAATCCATCAATGCATTCAGTTGCTGGGGAAGATGGTTGCGGCCTACGAGGCCATTCAGTTTGGCAGGTTCCATGCCAGAGTGTTCCAGTGGGACCTGTTGGACAAGTGGTCCGGAACCCACCTACACATGCACCGGAGGATAATCCTGTCTTCCAAGACAAGAATTTCACTCCATTGGTGGCTGCACAGTTCTCACCACCTAGAGGGGCGATGGTTCGGGATCCAGGACGGGATCCTAGGGACCACGGATGCAACCCTCCGAGGCTGGAGAGCAGTCACACAGGGGGAAAACATCCAAGGAAGATGGTCAAGTCTTCCTTGGATGTTTTCATCTCCACATAAATGTTCTGGAGTTAAGGGCCATTTAATAACTGCAGACACAGTACGCACTGGGACGGGTGCCCAGCATCCTCTACGGACTAAGAGAAAAGGATTTACCGGTAGGTATTAAAATCCTATTTTCTCTAACGTCATAGAGGATGCTGTGGACTCCGTAAGGACCATGGGGATAGACGGGCTCCGCAGGAGACATGGGCACTTTAAGAAAGACTTTAGTTCTGGGTGTGCACTGGCTCCTCCCTCTATGACCCTCCTCCAGAACTCAGTTTGATACTGTACCCAGTGGAGACTGGGTGCTTTTCAGGAGCTCTCCTGAGCTTTCTGACAGAAAGTATTTTGTTAGGTTTTTAATTTTCAGGGAGCACTGCTGGCAACAGACTCCCTCATCGAGGGACTGAGGGGAGAGAAGCAGCCCTACTCTCTGAGTTGCAAGGTCCTGCTTCTTAGGCTACTGGACACCATTAGCTCCAGTGGGATTGGTACGCAGGATCTCACCCTCGCCGTCCGTCCCAGAGCCACGCCGCCGTCCCCCTCACAGAGCCGGAAGATAGAAGCCGGGTGAGTATGAGAAGAAAAGAAGACTTCAGAGGCGGCAGAAGACTTCATGATCTTCACTGAGGTAACGCATAGCACTGCAGCTGTGCGCCTTTGCTCCCATACACCTCACATACTCCGGTCACTGTAAGGGTGCAGGGCGCAGGGGGGGCGCCCTGGGCAGCAATATAAACCTCTTTCGCAAAAATATAACATATATACAGCTGGGCACTTTATATATGTATAAGCCCCCACCAATTTTACAGTTTAAGCGGTACAGAAGCCCGCCTCCGAGGGGGCGGGGCTTCTCCCTCAGCACTCACCAGCGCCATTTTTTCTCCACAGCACCGCTGAGAGGAAGCTCCCCGGACTCTACCCTGCTTATACCACGTTAGACAAGAGGGTTGAAAAGAGGGGTGGGGGGGGCACATAATTCGCAAATTACATACAGCAGCACTACTGGGCAAACATTAAGTTACTGTTTTATTCCTGGGTTATATAGCGCTGGGGGGTGTGCTGGCATACTCTCTCTCTGTCTCTCCAAAGGGCCTTGTGGGGAAACTGTCTTCAGAAAAAGCATTCCCTGTGTGTGTAGTGTGTCGGTACACGTGTGTCGACATGTCTGAGGAAGAAGGCTATATTAGAGAGGAGCGGGAGCAAATGAATGTGGTGTCTCCGCGACAGCTGATTGGATGGATATGTGGAATGTTTTAAATGCTAGTGTAAACTCATTGCACAAAAGATTAGACAAGGCAGAAGCTTTGGGACAGTCAGGGTTTCAACCCATGCCTGATCCTATGTTGCAGGGACTGTCAGGGTCTCATAAGCGCCCACTATCCCAGATTGTTGACACAGATACCGACACGGATTCTGACTCCAGTGTCGATTACGATGATGCAAAGTTACAGCCAAAATTGGCAAAATCCATTCGATTTATGATTATGGCAATAAAAGATGTTTTGCACATCACAGAGGAACCCCCTGTCGCTGACAAGAGGGTACATATGTACAAGGGAAAGAAGCCTGAGGTAACCTTTCCCCCCTCACACGAGCTGAACGAGTTATGTGAAAAAGCTTGGGAATCTCCAGATAAAAGACTGCAGATTTCCAAAAGGATTCTTATGGCGTATCCTTTCCCATCAACGGATAGGTTACGATGGGAATCATCCCCTAGGGTGGACAAAGCATTAACACGCTTATCCAAGAAGGTAGCCCTCCCGTCCCAGGATACGGCTACCCTCAAAGAGTGTGCTGACCGCAAACAGGAGATTACCCTGAAGTCCATTTATACACATTCAGGTACCTTACTCAGACCGGCAATTGCGTCGGCCTGGGTGTGTAGTGCTGTAGCGGCATGGACAAATACCTTATCTGAGGGGATGGATAGCCTAGACAAGGATACTATTTTATTGACCCTGGGGCATATAAGAGATGCTGTCCTATATATGTGTGTATGCAAACTACAGGTGGTGCTGCAGGGCCCACACCCTTTTACTTGTCTTGTAGAGCAGCTCTGAAGCTGTTACAGTGCCCAGCTGCTGCAAGAAATCAGCTTGAATGCTTCAGGGGCTTGGGCATGGCCAACATGAGCCCCACACCGAAGGAGGGTGGGGGTGTTTAATGCAAACTTGGGGTTATACAAGCGCCGCAAAAGGCCGCTATGCCCTGCATGCCCCTTTTCTCTTTTCATATACAGATGAGGGTTCCAGCCAACTTTGGCCCACTGCTTGGATGACATCACCGTATGCAAATCCGTCTGCTGCAGACTTTCCCCCAGGAATGCTTGCAATAGTTGTTGCATATGGTTTAATGTCTGAGGGTGCTTCAGTATTAGGCAGCCTTCCGCCCTCCCATGTTCATCTGAAAAGATGTGGTCTCCCTGCAGTTGTTGTCCCCAGACGAGAGTTCCCTTGTGCTTCCTCAGTTAAATCTCCATAACTTGACGGGGGTGTGCCCGAGCAGCCGCCCTCCCCAGCCCTATCCCAACACATACTTATCTTGCATATGAGATCTCTTGATCATGAAGATAGTTCTCACAGGTTGAGGTTCATCCTGGCCCCGCTCCCCGCTGGAGAGCGCTGATGGGGACAGCAGCGGGGCTTCAGCAGAAGGGTGAGTATGTGTGGCCAGAGACCTCCCTTCCCATGTGCAGGCCTGCAGAGTCTGCCACGCAGGATGGGGCATGTGGCACTCTCCCTCCCAGGGGCTCTTCCAGATGTAGCTCCTCAGCAGTATTTTTCCCGGGCTGCGCGGCGCTCTCCCCGACTGGCATCCGCCCTGGAACACTGCGTTCCTCAACGCAACATCAGCACTGGGCCCTGGCCTCATCACCATCCCAGGTCTTTCTCATGTATGTATCATGTATGTGTGTGTGATATATGTATGAATCATATATGTTTGTGATATATATATATATATATATGTATGTATCTATCTATTTATCTATCTATCTATCTATCTATCTATCTATCTATCTATCTATCTATCGTATGTGTGTGTATATATATGTATCTATCATGTATGTATGTATGTATGTATCTATCTTGTATGTATGTGTTCTATCTATCTATCTATCTATCTATCGTGTGTGTGATATATGTATGTATCTATCATGTATGTGTTATATGTATGTATCACACCTTCCTCTATTCATATACATACATACATACATACATACATACATACACACACCTATATCTGTACGTACACTGACATACACACACCAACATCTATACATAAACACGCTGACCCCTAAACGTACACCAACGTACCCACACCTGCATCTATACCTACACATGCTGACACGTGGACGTACACCGGCTTACCCACATGTGAATCTATACATACATGTGCTGACACCTGGACATACACTGATGTACCCACACCTAACATCTATACATACACATGCTAACACCTGGACGTATACAGACGTACCCACATTTGCATCCATGCATATATAGATGTAGGTGTGTGTACGTCAGTGTACGTCCAGGTGTCAACGCGTGTATGTATAGATGCAGGTGTGGGTACGTCTGTGTATGTCCAGGTGTCAGAATGTGTATGTATAGATGCAGGTGTGGGAACGTCAGTGTAGGTTCAGGTGTCAGCGCGTGTATGTATAGATGCAGGTGCTTGTATGTCCAGATGTCAGTGCATGTATGTATAGATGCAAGTGTGGGTACGTCGGTGTATGTCCATTTGTCAGCGCGTGTATATATAGATGCAGGTGCTTGTATGTTGGTGTATGTCCAGGTGTCAGCATGTGTATGTATAGATGCAGGTGTGGGAATGTTGGTGTATGTCCAGGTGTCAGGGCGTGTATGTATGGATATTAGGTGTGGGTACATCAGTGTATGTCCAGGTGTTAGCGCATGTATGTATAGATGCAGGATAATAATCACACAGCGTGCCCCCCACCAACCACAAACCTCCCCCACCCCCCTGTATGACATAAACACCGCTAATTCCACTTACACACAATAATTTCAGTTTGCTACCAGGAGCCGGCAATGTATGTGCACCCAAATGAAGCCACTGTACATGCCCTGCAGGCTGCTATGTACTGCAACAGGTGCAACAAATGTAAATGCCCTATCTTTAAAATGGGGCATATTTTACTAAATTAAAAAAACCTGTAACTTTCTGTAAAACCTTAACCCCAAAAGGCACTACACTAACATCGGGGTGTAGAGTTGGATCTTGATCCAAGGCACCAACAGGCTAAAGCTTTGACTGTTCCCAGGATGCCTTGCACCGCCTCCTCTACAACCCTGCCCAGTGGCGTAACTAGACCTTTGTGGGCCCCATAGCAAAATTCTGAATGGGCCCACCAGCACTCAACAAGAATGAGTGGCGTTTGGGGTCAGAAAAGTAGAGGGGAAGGGGTCTGACAGAGTAGGGGGCAGGACATGAATGAATAGAAACTGAGGTGTCCATTATATAAAGAAATACAGTATGTGTGTCTGTGTGTATATCACACACACACACATATAAGGGAAATTCAAATGCCCTCAATTATTGCGCCCATTACACTCTGGTTTAGGTGCACAAAGCACCTAAACCTGAATAAAGTAATGGGCGCGATCATGAAAAGACACCGTTTGGTTGCCCAAATGGGTCTCTTTGCACACATTTCAGCTTGTTTCCCCTGGGGGTAGCGAGCTGAAATAAACATGTCGCACCCGTTGGCAGCAACATTAGAATAGCTGCTGACGGGCACGATTGAGGGAGGAAAGGGACATTTGAATCCAGCCCATAGATGCAATGTGAATATGTAATTTGTACCTTCCTATCTTAAAATGTATATAGTAGTGTTTACACTAGAGGTCTTTCCGAACCCCCTAATCCTAACATTGTAATTTGCTTTAGGGCGCACCTCCAATTAGTCTAGTGTTTCGTATTTTCACATTAAATACTTTCTTGCATTGGTTGGTTAAAGATTAGATCGTATATTTTTCTAGATATAGCTGTGCATAGTCTACAAGGCTACATGCTTCTCCCCTAACTAGAGATGTGCAGCGGGCATTTTTCGTGTTTCATGTTTTGGTTTCGGATCCGCAGTTGTGTTTTGGATACGGACGCGTTTTGGCAAAACCACCCTTTCGGGTTTTGTATTCGGGTGATTTTTTTTTAAAACCTCAAACAGCTAAAATCATAGAATTTGGGGGTAATTTTGATCCTATAGTATTAAGCTCAATAACCATAATTTCTACTCCTTTCCAGTCTATTCTGAACACCTCACACCTCCCAATATTATTTTTAGTCCTAAAATTTGCACCAAGGTCCCTGGATGACTAAGCTAAGCGACCCAAGTGGGCAGCACAAACACCTGGCCCATCTAGGAGTGGCACTGCAGTGTCAGACAGGATGGCACTTAAAAAAATAGCCCCAAACAGCACATGATGCAAAGATAAATAAAAAAAGAGGCGCAAGATGAAATTGTAGTGTGTCTCTCCTGCTCAGTGTCAGTTCTCAGTAGTATCCTCATCAGTGCTCAGTATCACTGCTCATTGTCTTGTGCTGCAATGTGGTGCTCAGTATACTAGAGTACATTACTAATAGTCCAGTGCTGCATCTTGCTGCTCAGTGTCAGTTCTAGTATCCTCATCAGTGCTCAGTATCACTGCTCACTGTCTTGTGCTGCATTGTGGTGCTCAGTATACTACAGAACATTACTAATAGTCCAGTGCTGCATCTGGCTGCTCAGTGTCAGTTCTAGTAATCTCATCAGTGCTCCGTATCACTGCTCATTGTCTTGTGGTGCTCAGTATACTACAGTACATTACTAATACTCCAGTGTCTTGTGCCGCATATGGCTGCTGTAGGGTGCTGTGGTAGTGTCCTGTCACTGTGCATATGTCATCATTCCAGTCACAGTGATATCTGGTATCTATCTAGTGGTATCTAATTCCAGACATTACCACCGTCTAATTCCAGATATATTACTGGCATATAATTCCACACATTAAAAAATGGAGAACAAAAAGGTGGAGGGTAAAATAGGGAAAGATCAAGATCCACTTCCACCTAGTGCTGAAGCTGCTGCCACTAGTCAAGGCAGAGACAATTCAATGCCATCAACATTATGTAATGATTATACGATACATTATATATCATATCATTGTATGGTTGTAAAATACAACTTAAAAACTTTAATGAATAAATACATAAAGTAGCTTTTATGTAACCTTTTTAAACCTATTAGCATAGACCGAATCTCATCGTGTGTATAGGCCTTTAGTTCAACAACAGCATGGGACCAGTTAGTGTGTTTTGACCACTGCACAGCACCTGGTGTTATATAGTAAGCACCACTATGGCATAGTATACAGCATTATGGGCCTGATATGAGTGTGACCAGCGGTGATGTGGAATGCAGTAGGAGGTGCTGTTTAGCAAGCACCACTTCTATATTCACCATGCAGTATATTGTGTGAATATAGAAGTGTTGGCTGTGTTATGTATTAGAGTAATTATTGCAGCTCCCAGCTAAAATTGCAACAATGTAGTTTAGTGACAAGCTGCAGAGATTAACCCTTTCTGTGGCTGCTGCACAACCTCTATTCATATCGCTGAATTCAATTAGGGAGATGTTCTCACCCCGCGAGCAAGCGCAGGTATATGCCACACTTAAATGTATGGGTATGGTCTCCATAAAATGAGCGTAGCCTTGCAGGCAAAGACTACCTTACACCCTAGTTCTTGACCCTGCACCAACAGACCTCGGCCACCACAGGGAAAAAAGTACAGTAATTTCCACCATGTTAAGCCCCACACATTAATGCCCTTTGGAACATATTATGTCACACACCACAATATCTGTGATACACTATGCCCTACAGTAAAGCTTCTAATTACTTTTACAAAAACTGCTCAACGCCAAGAGTTTCACGTGCTGGGTGTCATGCGCAGCTCTTTGCAAAAGAGAGATATTGGCAAGGAAAAGCTGTCTTGTACCATTGCATTTTTCTCCCAAACGAAGGACACTAGAAAGAACATTTTAAAGCCTCCTGTTAGGCCATCATCTACACGACATAGCCCTGAATTTTCCAATGCGCAGCTCTTTGCAAAAGAGAGATATTGGCAAGGAAAAGCTGTCTTGTACCATTGCATTTTTCTCCCAAACGAAGGACACTAGAAAGAAAATTTTAAAGCCTCCTGTTAGGCCATCATC
The DNA here is from genome assembly GCF_028390025.1 of Pseudophryne corroboree. Taxonomy (NCBI): domain Eukaryota; kingdom Metazoa; phylum Chordata; class Amphibia; order Anura; family Myobatrachidae; genus Pseudophryne; species Pseudophryne corroboree. The sequence continues at coordinate 26,132 of NW_026970393.1, read as the reverse complement.
TACACGACATAGCCCTGAATTTTCCAATGCGCAGCTCTTTGCAAAAGAGAGATATTGGCAAGGAAAAGCTGTCTTGTACCTTTGCATTTTTCTCCCAAACGAAGGACACTAGAAAGAACATTTTAAAGCCTCCTGTTAGGCCATCATCTACACGACATAGCCCTGAATTTTCCAATGCGCAGCTCTTTGCAAAAGAGAGATATTGGCAAGGAAAAGCTGTCTTGTACCATTGCATTTTTCTCCCAAACGAAGGACACTAGAAAGAAAATTTTAAAGCCTCCTGTTAGGCCATCATCTACACGACATAGCCCCGAATTTTCCAATGCGTAGCTCTTTGCAAAAGAGAGATATTGGCAAGGAAAAGCTGTCTTGTACCTTTGCATTTTTCTCCCAAACGAAGGACACTAGAAAGAAAATTTTAAAGCCTCCTGTTAGGCCATCATCTACACGACATAGCCCTGAATTTTCCAATGCGCAGCTCTTTGCAAAAGAGAGATATTGGCAAGGAAAAGCTGTCTTGTACCTTTGCATTTTTCTCCCAAACGAAGGTCACTAGAAAGAAAATTTTAAAGCCTCCTGTTAGGCCATCATCTACACGACATAGCCCTGAATTTTCCAATGCGTAGCTCTTTGCAAAAGAGAGATATTGGCAAGGAAAAGCTGTCTTGTACCTTTGCATTTTTCTCCCAAACGAAGGACACTAGAAAGAAAATTTTAAAGCCTCCTGTTAGGCCATCATCTACACGACATAGCCCTGAATTTTCCAATGCGCAGCTCTTTGCAAAAGAGAGATATTGGCAAGGAAAAGCTGTCTTGTACCATTGCATTTTTCTCCCAAACGAAGGACACTAGAAAGAAAATTTTAAAGCCTCCTGTTAGGCCATCATCTACACGACATAGCCCTGAATTTTCCAATGCGTAGCTCTTTGCAAAAGAGAGATATTGGCAAGGAAAAGCTGTCTTGTACCTTTGCATTTTTCTCCCAAACGAAGGACACTAGAAAGAAAATTTTAAAGCCTCCTGTTAGGCCATCATCTACACGACATAGCCCTGAATTTTCCAATGCGCAGCTCTTTGCAAAAGAGAGATATTGGCAAGGAAAAGCTGTCTTGTACCTTTGCATTTTTCTCCCAAACGAAGGTCACTAGAAAGAAAATTTTAAAGCCTCCTGTTAGGCCATCATCTACACGACATAGCCCTGAATTTTCCAATGCGTAGCTCTTTGCAAAAGAGAGATATTGGCAAGGAAAAGCTGTCTTGTACCATTGCATTTTTCTCCCAAACGAAGGACACTAGAAAGAAAATTTTAAAGCCTCCTGTTAGGCCATCATCTACACGACATAGCCCTGAATTTTCCAATGCGCAGCTCTTTGCAAAAGAGAGATATTGGCAAGGAAAAGCTGTCTTGTACCATTGCATTTTTCTCCCAAACGAAGGACACTAGAAAGAACATTTTAAAGCCTCCTGTTAGGCCATCATCTACACGACATAGCCCTGAATTTTCCAATGCGCAGCTCTTTGCAAAAGAGAGATATTGGCAAGGAAAAGCTGTCTTGTACCATTGCATTTTTCTCCCAAACGAAGGACACTAGAAAGAAAATTTTAAAGCCTCCTGTTAGGCCATCATCTACACGACATAGCCCTGAATTTTCCAATGCGCAGCTCTTTGCAAAAGAGAGATATTGGCAAGGAAAAGCTGTCTTGTACCATTGCATTTTTCTCCCAAACGAAGGACACTAGAAAGAACATTTTAAAGCCTCCTGTTAGGCCATCATCTACACGACATACAGATGTAGCCAACTTTATCTTGACTGTTTCTCCGCCGAGACGGGCGTTTAGCCACGCTAAGGCGATAGCTGAGTTTAATCACAGGCAGGCGCGTTGAGACGATCTAGATACTCATCATGCATTACACATCTCCACCACTGTGTGGCTAATGCTCCACTAATCCAGTACTTTCGATCGTACAGTATAGCGGCGGATTGATCTACAGCTCTGGCAATACTGTAGGCGTAACGGGAAGCGGTGGAAAAAGTATGGAGTACAGTACTGTATGTGTATGGAGACGCAACTACAGTAATTGTAATTGTGTAAAAGGAATAATGTACAGTACAATGTATAAACACCGTGCTTTTTAAAATATGAAATATACTGTATGAGCGTCTGAGTTCGCTAATGCATAATGGGAATGGAGGACTAGCAGGAGGCGGAGGAAAACACCGTGCTTTACAAATGCGAGCGTCCGAGTCCTCTAAGGCATAAACCAACAGCAATGGGGCGAGGGCCGGGCGCTGTTTGCAGTACTTTCACACATGAAATTAGAAATCTCTCATGAGGCGTCGTGGGCTAGGGGTGAAGGCTCCCACCTCCCTCGCTGGGGGTCCAGGGTTCGAGACATGATGTGCTTTCTTTCTTTTTTTTTTTTTTTTTTTCTGTAATAATGCACTGTATTATTTTATTTCCATTGTAAGACAGTCAATGGAAGGATGCACACAGGTTTCACATAAATCAAAGTACATCTGCAGGAGCGATTCTTTACGCTAAATGCACCCAAACAGCGTGAATGAAATGAGTGTATTCTGGCGCTACCAACTAAGCAAAACAGTACTGTAGATCTTCAGCGTTTGTGCATTGCACAGGACCTGAATTTCCTCCCTGTGCAGGCCCCCAGGGGGGAAGGGCGATGGGGGTAGGGGGGAGACGATGGAAAATACTGTGCCTTTGAAATGCAATTACATGAGCGTCCGAGTACACTACGGCATACTGTAAACCAACACCAATGGGAAGGAAGTGCCAACCTTATTTTTAATGTGTTCCCGTGACATTCACTTTAACATTTTTTTTTTCTCTCCAATACAGTACATCCAATGGAAGGATGCACACAGGTTTCACATAAATCAAAGTACATCTGCAGGAGCGATTCTTTACGCTAAATGCAACCTACAGTACGGTACTGTAAGTGAGCAAAATAGTACTACAGTGGGCGTTTGTGTATTGCACATGACCTGCATTCCCTCCCTGTCTACTGCATGATCTGTGCAGGCTCCCATGGGGGAAGGGCAACAGGCTAGCAGGAGGCGGAGGAAAACACCGTGCTTTACAAATGCGAGCGTCCGAGTCCTCTAAGGCATAAACCAACAGCAATGGGGCGAGGGCCGGGCGCTGTTTGCAGTACTTTCACACATGAAATTAGAAATCTCTCATGAGGCGTCGTGGGTTAGGGGTGAAGGCTCCCACCTCCCTCACTGGGGGTCCAGGGTTCGAGACATGATGTGCTTTCTTTCTTTTTTTTTTTTTTTCTGTAATAATGCACTGTATTATTTTATTTACATTGTAAGACAGTCAATGGAAGGATGCACACAGGTTTCACATAAATCAAAGTACATCTGCAGGAGCGATTCTTTACGCTAAATGCACCCAAACAGCGTGAATGAAATGAGTGTATTCTGGCGCTACCAACTAAGCAAAACAGTACTGTAGATCTTCAGCGTTTGTGCATTGCACAGGACCTGAATTTCCTCCCTGTGCAGGCCCCCAGGGGGGAAGGGCGATGGGGGTAGGGGGGAGACGATGGAAAATACTGTGCCTTTGAAATGCAATTACATGAGCGTCCGAGTACACTACGGCATACTGTAAACCAACACCAATGGGAAGGAAGTGCCAACCTTATTTTTAATGTGTTCCCGTGACATTCACTTTAACATTTTTTTTTTCTCTCCAATACAGTACATCCAATGGAAGGATGCACACAGGTTTCACATAAATCAAAGTACATCTGCAGGAGCGATTCTTTACGCTAAATGCAACCTACAGTACGGTACTGTAAGTGAGCAAAATAGTACTACAGTGGGCGTTTGTGTATTGCACATGACCTGCATTCCCTCCCTGTCTACTGCATGATCTGTGCAGGCTCCCATGGGGGAAGGGCAACAGGCTAGCAGGAGGCGGAGGAAAACACCGTGCTTTACAAATGCGAGCGTCCGAGTCCTCTAAGGCATAAACCAACAGCAATGGGGCGAGGGCCGGGCGCTGTTTGCAGTACTTTCACACATGAAATTAGAAATCTCTCATGAGGCGTCGTGGGTTAGGGGTGAAGGCTCCCACCTCCCTCACTGGGGGTCCAGGGTTCGAGACATGATGTGCTTTCTTTCTTTTTTTTTTTTTTTCTGTAATAATGCACTGTATTATTTTATTTACATTGTAAGACAGACAATGGAAGGATGCACACAGGTTTCACATAAATCAAAGTACATCTGCAGGAGCGATTCTTTACGCTAAATGCACCCAAACAGCGTGAATGAAATGAGTGTATTCTGGCGCTACCAACTAAGCAAAACAGTACTGTAGATCTTCAGCGTTTGTGCATTGCACAGGACCTGAATTTCCTCCCTGTGCAGGCCCCCAGGGGGGAAGGGCGATGGGGGTAGGGGGGAGACGATGGAAAATACTGTGCCTTTGAAATGCAATTACATGAGCGTCCGAGTACACTACGGCATACTGTAAACCAACACCAATGGGAAGGAAGTGCCAACCTTATTTTTAATGTGTTCCCGTGACATTCACTTTAACATTTTTTTTTTCTCTCCAATACAGTACATCCAATGGAAGGATGCACACAGGTTTCACATAAATCAAAGTACATCTGCAGGAGCGATTCTTTACGCTAAATGCAACCTACAGTACGGTACTGTAAGTGAGCAAAATAGTACTACAGTGGGCGTTTGTGTATTGCACATGACCTGCATTCCCTCCCTGTCTACTGCATGATCTGTGCAGGCTCCCATGGGGGAAGGGCAACAGGCTAGCAGGAGGCGGAGGAAAACACCGTGCTTTACAAATGCGAGCGTCCGAGTCCTCTAAGGCATAAACCAACAGCAATGGGGCGAGGGCCGGGCGCTGTTTGCAGTACTTTCACACATGAAATTAGAAATCTCTCATGAGGCGTCGTGGGTTAGGGGTGAAGGCTCCCACCTCCCTCACTGGGGGTCCAGGGTTCGAGACATGATGTGCTGTCTTTCTTTTTTTTTTTTTTTCTGTAATAATGCACTGTATTATTTTATTTACATTGTAAGACAGTCAATGGAAGGATGCACACAGGTTTCACATAAATCAAAGTACATCTGCAGGAGCGATTCTTTACGCTAAATGCACCCAAACAGCGTGAATGAAATGAGTGTATTCTGGCGCTACCAACTAAGCAAAACAGTACTGTAGATCTTCAGCGTTTGTGCATTGCACAGGACCTGAATTTCCTCCCTGTGCAGGCCCCCAGGGGGGAAGGGCGATGGGGGTAGGGGGGAGACGATGGAAAATACTGTGCCTTTGAAATGCAATTACATGAGCGTCCGAGTACACTACGGCATACTGTAAACCAACACCAATGGGAAGGAAGTGCCAACCTTATTTTTAATGTGTTCCCGTGACATTCACTTTAACATTTTTTTTTTCTCTCCAATACAGTACATCCAATGGAAGGATGCACACAGGTTTCACATAAATCAAAGTACATCTGCAGGAGCGATTCTTTACGCTAAATGCACCCAAACAGCGTGAATGAAATGAGTGTATTCTGACGGACTGTGCATCTTCGGTATTTGTGTATAGCATAAGACCTGTGAAGGCTCCCAGGAGGGAAGGGCGTAGGGCAAGACAGTGGAAAATACTGTGGTCAAAGAAAGGGCATATGTAAAACTAAGGGAAACTGTCACAAAGTACAGTAACTACAGTACTGTACGTTGAATGCCTGGAACGCACGACGTCTGAGACGCACGACGTCTGAGACGCACGACGTCTGGATCGCTCATTGAGCATAAGCATGGCTGCTGTACCTGTAGTACGTGACCGTCCCTATGCTCTGGGTGAGCTGCGTCTCCTCGTTCGCTGGCGGGACAGAACTCTCGCCAGCAACGAGGAGAAAGTTAGGGCATATAGGAGGGCCAGCAGGGATATCCTCCGGACCTACAACCGGAGGAGAACGGTGAGGTCTCTCCAGAGGAGATGGAGCGACCTCGTGAGGAGGACCCCACGACGCCTGCAGGCCATAAGGGATTGTAAGTACAGTACATTACTGTAGATTACTGTACTTTAAGTTACTGTAGTTACAGGTACAGTACATTATAGCAGGGGCTGCTGTAGCAGCAGGTATCCGGTCTATACAGCACTGTACAGTATTTGTGGTAAACAAATGGTTAAACAAGGACCAAACATTAACCCGGGTCAAAAGGTCAATTTGTTTTTTTGCGTCGACCTAGATGGTGCGGCTTTTGAAATTGGTTGACACCAGTTACTGTAGGTTGACATGGTCGTTAAGTTGACATGGAAAAAGATCGACATGCGTTTTACAAAAACAATTGTTATTTTTTTAAACTTGTGTATATACAGTAGTTCTTTACAATCCAGGTGGTCTACGATTGTGCAGTGTACAGTATCATGCAGTGTACAGTATATGCAATGTATCACAGTGTATCGTGCTGCGTAATTGCAGCGTGTCATGCAGTGTACATTCAGTATATGGTATTGTGCAGTGAGTGTAATACATAGTGAATCACATCGTGCAGCAGAGCCGGCCTTAGGCATAGGCAAACTACAGTAGGCAAATGCCTAGGGCATTTGCTATGCTTAGGGGCACCAGCAGCTTCTGCTGATTAAAATGATATGCGGCATGCCTATATTTTGCGTGACTGCGGCTGTATCTGTACCTGGCTAGGGCCAGCACTGTCGTGCAGTGTACTGTATACACATGTGGTAATTGCAGTTTTTTGTGTAGTGTACATTGTATCATATTTTGCAGGGAAATGTGCAGTTTGTCATATCACGCAGTCGTGCAGTGCATTGTGTGGTTTAATTGCAGTGTGTCGTGCAGTGTGCCGAAATTTGTGTTTCAGATAGTACAGTGTTCTAAGGGATGTTACTTTGGCAGAAATTATTCTAAGGGATGTTACAGTGGCCTAATGTGTTCTGACGTGCATTACTCTTGCATAAGGTTCATGACTGGCAGATCTCTACTTTGTGACGTAATGTGGATATACTACTGCACTACTGTGACGTACAGTAACGTGAATAAGGTGCTCTACTGTGTGACACAACGTGAATCAAGGACAGTACTGTGACGTGAATACGGTGCTCTACTGTGTGACACAACGTGAATCAAGGACAGTACTGTGACGTGAATACGGTGCTCTACTGTGTGACACAACGTGAATCAAGGACAGTACTGTGACGTGAATACGGTGCTCTACTGTGTGACACAACGTGAATCAAGGACAGTACTGTGACGTGAATACGGTGCTCTACTGTGTGACACAACGTGAATCAAGGACAGTACTGTGACGTGAATAAACTGCACTACTGTGACATGACGTGAATAAGATGAATTCAGGTGAGTACTGCATCATCTGTCATGAAATCAATTTGTAATGTAATGAACAGTACTGAGATGGTTAAGGGTGGGAGGGCTGCATGCTGATGTGTGTCATAATGTTTATAAGGGCTATGCTTATGTGTGTTACAATGTCTATAAAGGTAGTGTTCTGTCTAATACCCTGGACCTACTGTACTGTAGCGATACTGTAAGTGTACTGTATGTCACATTTAGAAATGTGCCCCTTAAGTTTTGAAGACAGTACAGTACACTATGCCCTCCTGAGTGATTAGGTGCAGGGTACTAGAATGAACAATTCCATTTATTGTGATGTCATAAAGATGCTGTCAATGTTGAATTTCATTGGCTGTACAGTATGCTGCCATTATACTGTATATATATTTTTACAGGGCTGGTAGCACGACGTCACAGGAGGCGGGACAGGCGCCGCCAAGCTGGTAAGTATTGTCAAATACAGTAGTGTACAGTACATAGTGATTTCTATAGTCCCAACCCCCTGTCCTGACCATCACAGATAACTCGCTGCAATCCGTTAATGTTAAGAATGTCTGTTTACAAAACTAAATGTAAATATTAAACACAAAGTATAAATAACATTGTAGATAGCTGAATACCCGTGCTTCGCTACGGGATGAGGATGGTAAATTCCAGTGATAGTTGTTTGTTAATTTACGTTTGTTGGCGATCTACTGTAGTATATAGTACTGTATACTTTAAGCATACTGTATCTTGCTTCTCTGATGCAGATTGTTTATTGGCTGGACCCCTTTTTGGTCCTGGATACTGTGCAGTACATGTTTCAAATTGACAGCTTCACTTACAGTACTGTTATTTTTTTTCCTTTTTGTAACTTCTTCACAGGCCATACTGTTCCAGCTCATTGACACAGTTTCGTCATACAGTATTTGACCGGTAATTCTTTCATTTACGGTTTACAATTATTTATATACTGTACGTAAATGATGAATGTCCCTGTGCATTGCTCCATGGCCTGTACAACTTATCCCGGTGTATTTTAAAATGTATACCATCTCTCACTACATATCCGAGCGCTGCCACGTGCTGGGAGTTCACGGTCGGCGGCCATGTTGTCAGGTTGCTAAGCGATCCAGCTCGGTATACCGTAATGTGCATAGACCTCGCTTATCCCAATGTAATTGAGCTAGGGGATTGTGACGCTCCTTCAGCATTGCCCCCTGAACTGTGAAATGTATGCCATATTGTATCTCACTACATATCCGAGCGCTGCCACGTGCTGGGAGTTCACGGTCGGCGGCCATGTTGTCAGGTTGCTAAGCGATCCAGCTCGGTATACCGTAATGTGCATAGACCTCGCTTATCCCAATGTAATTGAGCTAGGGGATTGTGACGCTCCTTCAGCATTGCCCCCTGAACTGTGAAATGTATGCCATATTGTATCTCACTACATATCCGAGCGCTGCCACGTGCTGGGAGTTCACGGTCGGCGGCCATTTTGTCAGGTTGCTAAGCGATCCAGCTCGGTATACCGTAATGTGCATACAGTAGACCTCGCTTATCCCAATGTAATTGAGCTAGGGGATTGTGACGCTCCTTCAGCATTGCCCCCTGAACTGTGAAATGTATGCCATACTGTATCTCACTACATATCCGAGCGCTGCCACGTGCTGGGGGTTCACGGTCGGTGGCCATTTTTTGTGTGCATAGAACTCGCTTATCCACATAGGCCCCTGTGTTTTTAACTACTATATTGAGATGCACATTTCTAGGCCTACAGTATTTAATATACAGTAAGCAGCATTGTTGTTAGGCAATAATTGAAGAATTTACATACAGTACTGACATGTACTGTATGTAATGCTTGTACATCATGTCAGTCGACCCTTATGCTGTACACTACTGTAAGTCTCACAGGGCCCATGCACTTCCAAGGAGGGTTAGTTACTGTACTGTATCTGTTTCATACAGGAAACTAATTGCAGTCCATAACACTGAAGTTGTATTTTCAGTACTGTACAGTATACAATACTTAAATTTGAACATCAGGTACTGGATAGTAAACATGTACAGTATTAACTTCTATCATAAAACTCTTATGCATTTTCAGATGTGTAAATTTTAGACTACAGTATTCACAAATGTTTTCTCTCCATACAGGAATTATAGTTGGACAACATGCCAGTAACTATCAACAAAACGATGAGCAAGATAATCGCCAACATGAAAAAAGAAAATAAAACCATCAAAGAGATCCATGCATGGCTCAAGGAAAGTGGCATTATAGTCACTTTAGAAACGGTGCGCTATCATGCATTCGAGAGAACAACGCCCAGATTTGTATTTCCTACAAAATGCACATGGTACGTACTGTACACTACTGTAATGTTTAAATGACTTGCTTTATACCATAAACAATTTTTTTGAAATAAAATAAAAACTTCATCAATTGTAACTGTGATTGTGCTGTTCATGAATTCATATTTTTCATACTGTATTGTACTGTAGGAGAGTGCAACAAATTGTGGAGGAACTAACTCGTGAGGATGATGAGCGTACTGCTCTGCAAATAAAACGAATTCTCCATTCCAAGTATGACCTGGACATATCGGCCACCAGCATCAGAAGGATGCGACGGAAAATGGGATGGACCTTTGGCGCAACAAGGTAAAATACTGAAAGCAGTATAAACCATACAGTAAATGCACTGTTAATAATCCCTTGATACGTGATATAATAATGCCATAAATCATTATACAGAGTGTGTACTTTATACTATATACAGTATGTGTGTGTGTATATACTGTATATACAGTATTCTATCCCAAAAGAGATACCTACTGTATAGGCACTCAGAGACAGCAATGAAGCATTGCCGGCTTATTGTGATGATTACATACTGTATACTGTGTGTGTGTGTTTGTGTGTATGTACAGTATGTATATATATATTACTCTGTATGTAACTTAATGTACTGTATGTACAGTTTAATGTATACAGTAGGTATATAATACAGTATACTGCACATACAGTCTACTGTATATACAGTAATCTGTAAATCTGTAATTTCATAACTGTATCTGATTTCATTATTTTTGGCTCTTCACAGGATATCTCCAATGATAAGAGATGTGAATAAAGAAAAGAGAGTGGAACAGGCACGGCGATGGATTGAGAGTGGTGAAACATTTGATGATGTCATTTTCACAGATGAATCGTCTGTTGCCCTTGAGCGGTTCTCCAGAATGTCATTCAGGAAACGTAACCATATCTCTTTAAAACCACGCCCAAAGCATCCATTGAAAATCCATGTATGGGGAGGCATATCACGATTAGGAGCTGGTCCCCTATTATTTTTCGAAGGTACAGTACAGTACTATACTTTATTCTGTGCCTGTGTTCTGTAAAAATACATGTTGTACTGTAGAGTACGTGTAACTGCACAATAAAAGGAGTTGCTTATTAATGAACAACATTTTTTGATTTCTGTAGGAATCATGGATAAGAAATATTTCCAAGAAACAATAGTAGAGAAATGTATGGTGCCATTTGTGAATAAATATTACCCAACTCACCATAGGATATTCCAAGACAATGATCCTAAACACTCCGCCTCAGCCAAATTTATGGAAGAGAAAGGTATGAATTGGGAACGCACACCACCAGAGTGAGTATTCTTTCAACAGTGTACAAGTAAAATTTTGGATAGCACTCTAGTACTGTAAAAAAAAATTTTGTTTAATAAACAGTACAATATTGTATGTTTAATTTTCTCTATTTACTGTAATGTACTGTAATTAATTTTTTCTATACGCTTTTTTTTTTTTTTAATTAGATCACCAGACATGAACCCAATCGAATTAGTGTGGGCTCAATTGAAGAGGTACGTTAGGAGTGTTGCAAAGCCAACAACAAAACAGCAACTGGTGGATGGGATAAAGAAATTTTGGCTAGAAGTACTCACACCTGAACATTGTAATAATTATATAAATCACCTGTATAAAGTATTACCTGTTGTAGTTGAAAGAAATGGTCAAGCCACAAATATGTAGTTCTGTATTTTCTGTTTAAAATTTTAAATTGGTGCATTATTAAAAAAAATGATAAAATTGCCTTTGTCTGATTATTGCATAAACTAATGTAGAATATTATACAGTAGTAATGTTATTGATGTGTACTGTATGAACAGTTATTTTCAGTTTTATAAGTCCTGAATAAGAGTACTGTACATTTTGATCAGTGCAGTACATGGAATCGGATGTTGTAATACTTTATTTTTACATTAATATTGATGTTTTTCCAATAAATATTCAATTTTACAGTATGGTACGGTACAGTACATGAGGGTACCTGTACAGTATGATACGTCATTATGGGGGAGAAATACTGTATCCACTAAATGTACAGTAAAATGTTTTTTTCTTATTACAAACACACAAATGCATCTCAGATGGAAATATGCTATACACAGCAGACAGCTTATGGTGACAGAACTTCCCTACTGTATCCCCACCCATAGTCGTGGTATATTTTAGATTGCCTAATGAGACACTCCTGCAGCATTGCCAATGATTCATGTAAAACCTGTGTGCAAACAGTATCTGTATTGAATGCAAAGTACAGTAAGAGTACAGTATACAGTATTATCAGAGCCAAACCTGACCAACATGATGCCCTAGGCTAGATTTTGGCTGATGCCCTCTTGCACAGATGCTACGTAGTTCCGCCTCTAACCCTGCACCCCTTTCCCAGCACCATCACCCATTTTGGCGCTCCTACCCCCTATAATCTAAATAAGAACAATGTGCACATTTAGTGCCAGCCCAAAACAGTGTACAGTATGTTCTTGCTGGGAAGGGGCATGGTAACACAATAATACCCGAAGATGAAATGACACAACACAGTACTGCAACTTTATTCACATTATATCATGCAGTGGTGTCTCTTATTCTCATGACATCATATCATAGTACCACATTACTCCTAACAGTAATGCCCCTTATTCACATTACACCCCACCACATTCATCTTTATTTACATTAGACCACAGGTTCTCAAACTCAGTCCTCAGGACCCCACACAGTGCAGGTTTTGCAGGTCTCACAGAATCACAAGTGAAAAAATTAGCTCCACCTACTGTATGGACCTTCTAAAATGTGTCAGTTAGTAATGAATACATCTGTGCACTTGCTGGTTTACCTGCAAAACATGCACTGTGTGGGGTCCTGAGGACCAAGTTTGAGAACCACTGCATTAGACCATGCAGTAGTGCCCTTTCCTTATGTTACACCAGAAAATATTGTAGTACACCTTATACACATACAGTACAGTAATGCCACACATTAGTAATGCATTTCATATTTAAATTTTCTGATTTAATTTCATAGAGCCGCAGTCACTCACAGAATATAGGCATGTACTGTAGCATCTCATTTTATTCTGCAGAAGCTGATTATTCCCGTTTGGCTAGTTTGCCGCCTCTGTACAGTATATCACAATAGAAAAAAGTTATAGTGTCAGTGAAAAAAGCACCTCATGACAGATACTGTACACAAGCTCATGTCTAAATACTGTATACTGTAAGCAGTGACATTAAGGGGTACAGTACTGTATATGCAATTGCAGTCGAATTCCGGAAGGAATACGGAAAAAATGGACACGGGATCCCCCATCTTTTTAGAACCAGCACCGGGCTCTGCGCCTGGTCCTGGTGCAAAAAATAAGGGGGACAAAAAAAGCGTAGGGGTTCCCCATATTTTTTGAATCAGCACTGGGCTCCACTAGCTGGACAGATAATGCACAGCCGGGGGAGACTTTTATACAGGTCCCTGCGGCCATGGAATTAAATACCCAACTAGTCACACCTGGCCGGAGTACCCTGGAGGAGTGGGGGCCCCTTAAATCAAGGGGACCCCCCTCCAGCCACTCGATTATCTCTATCACCCCTGTGTATTGTAGCTAGGGGATTGTGACGCTCCTTCAGCATTGCCCCGTAGCCTGCAAAATCTGTGCTGTTATTTGCTCCATAGCTGAGTGCCTCCTAGGAGCTACTGTAGGAGTCACAGGCGGTAGCCATTTCAATTGAGTCTGCCCTGCTATAGAATTGTACAGGTATGTGTACATTACCGTACGGTGCATAGAACCTTTACAGTAGAAACTCTCCTGCAGCTTTGGCCTGCTTTACTGTATGTACTGTAAAACTTGTGTTTTGTCAGTTTGCTATGCGACCGAGCCCGGTGTAACGTACTGTACAGTACTGTAATGTGCATAGACCTCGCTTACAGTATCTCTGTGTATTTTGGCTAGGGGATTGTGACGCTCCTTCAGCATCGCCCCGTAGCCTGCACAGCTTATGCCATTTCTCATTCCATACCCAACTGCTGCCTGCCACGAGGTGGGGGTTCAGGAGGTGGGGGTTCATGGGTAGTGGTCGTTTTGACAGTGTGCTATGCGATTGAGTCCGGTGTACCGTAATACTGTATGCAATCCTACAGTAGCTTATCCCTCCCCTGTGTATTTTGGCTAGGGGATTGTGACGCTCCTTCAGCATTGCCCCATAACCTGCACAAGGGTTCAGGGGCGGCGGCCATTTTGCCAGTGTGCTACAGTATGTCATCGAGTCCGGTGTACCATAATATGCATACTGTGTATTTTAGCTAGGGGATTGTGACGCTCATTCAGCATTGCCCCATAGTCTGTACAATCTGGACTATTACTTGCTCCGTAGCCTAGGGCCTCTGTGGGGCAAGGAGTCATAGGTGGTAGCCATTTCTATTCAGTCTGCCCAGCTACAGAATTGTATGTGTACTGTGTACGGAGCATAGTACCTTAACCTGCATAGAACCTGCAGATTATGGTACACCGGACTCGATCGCATAGAACCGCTCATGCAGCTACTGTATGCCCTGGTTTGCAGTATGTGAATAAAAAAAATAATAAAGTGTCTGAAAAAAACTACAGTAACATGCATTCGTACAGTACTTAAGGAATCGAACCCTGGACTCTGAGTATAGGAAGCGAAACACTTCACCACTTCGCCGCAGACAAATGTATAAATCCGTTGGTTTTGATTATGCTGTAATGGCTACGGGATTAGGACGATAACACTGTAGAAAATTCCTAATCTTGAGAGGCAATAGTGAACTTGTAACACACATCCATTTGCGACAGTGTACACTACTGGTTTTACAGTACTGTGTTTTGTCTGCGGGACTTGCACGCTCACATACAGTATTCATAAAGTATTGTAGATGGATCATATACTGTATGCTGTACTACTGTATTTGCGTCGGTGTCGTACTGTATATACTGTACAGTACTGTATTAAATAATGCAGCGTAATGAGTACAGTATTTGCTGTATGCAGCGTAATGAGACGCCTTAGTAAAGTAGTCCTTATTATGTATGTCAGTATTGTATTTTACGGGAGACCACACGCATGCGCAGTGGTGATTGTAAAAAGCGACATCTGGTGGCTGATCGCAGGTATTACACGTAAAGGTAACGCCAAACGTCAAATGTCTGTCTCCGTGCGATTAGATAGCCTCTCTGTGGCTAGGCGCGCCTCGCTACGCCACAGTACGCTGCGTATGGTCGAACGGGACAACCGCTGCGGCCACTCAAGATAAAGGTGGCTACATCTGTAGCCCTGAATTTTCCAATGCGCAGCTCTTTGCAAAAGAGATATATTGGCAAGGAAAAGCTGTCTTGTACCATTGCATTTTTCTCCCAAACGAAGGACACTAGAAAGAACATTTTAAAGCCTCCTGTTAGGCCATCATCTACACGACATAGCCCTGAATTTTCCAATGCGCAGCTCTTTGCAATAGAGAGATATTGGCAAGGAAAAGCTGTCTTGTACCATTGCATTTTTCTCCCAAACGAAGGACACTAGAAAGAAAATTTTAAAGCCTCCTGTTAGGCCATCATCTACACGACATAGCCCTGAATTTTCCAATGCGCAGCTCTTTGCAAAAGAGAGATATTGGCAAGGAAAAGCTGTCTTGTACCTTTGCATTTTTCTCCCAAACGAAGGAAACTAGAAAGAAAATTTTAAAGCCTCCTGTTAGGCCATCATCTACACGACATAGCCCTGAATTTTCCAATGCGCAGCTCTTTGCAAAAGAGAGATATTGGCAAGGAAAAGCTGTCTTGTACCATTGCATTTTTCTCCCAAACGAAGGACACTAGAAAGAAAATTTTAAAGCCTCCTGTTAGGCCATCATCTACACGACATAGCCCTGAATTTTCCAATGCGCAGCTCTTTGCAAAAGAGAGATATTGGCAAGGAAAAGCTGTCTTGTACCATTGCATTTTTCTCCCAAACGAAGGACACTAGAAAGAACATTTTAAAGCCTCCTGTTAGGCCATCATCTACACGACATAGCCCTGAATTTTCCAATGCGCAGCTCTTTGCAAAAGAGAGATATTGGCAAGGAAAAGCTGTCTTGTACCATTGCATTTTTCTCCCAAACGAAGGACACTAGAAAGAACATTTTAAAGCCTCCTGTTAGGCCATCATCTACACGACATAGCCCTGAATTTTCCAATGCGCAGCTCTTTGCAAAAGAGAGATATTGGCAAGGAAAAGCTGTCTTGTACCATTGCATTTTTCTCCCAAACGAAGGACACTAGAAAGAACATTTTAAAGCCTCCTGTTAGGCCATCATCTACACGACATAGCCCTGAATTTTCCAATGCGCAGCTCTTTGCAAAAGAGAGATATTGGCAAGGAAAAGCTGTCTTGTACCATTGCATTTTTCTCCCAAACGAAGGACACTAGAAAGAAAATGTTAAAGCCTCCTGTTAGGCCATCATCTACACGACATAGCCCTGAATTTTCCAATGCGCAGCTCTTTGCAAAAGAGAGATATTGGCAAGGAAAAGCTGTCTTGTACCTTTGCATTTTTCTCCCAAACGAAGGTCACTAGAAAGAAAATTTTAAAGCCTCCTGTTAGGCCATCATCTACACGACATAGCCCTGAATTTTCCAATGCGTAGCTCTTTGCAAAAGAGAGATATTGGCAAGGAAAAGCTGTCTTGTACCTTTGCATTTTTCTCCCAAACGAAGGAAACTAGAAAGAAAATTTTAAAGCCTCCTGTTAGGCCATCATCTACACGACATAGCCCTGAATTTTCCAATGCGCAGCTCTTTGCAAAAGAGAGATATTGTCAAGGAAAAGCTGTCTTGTACCATTGCATTTTTCTCCCAAACGAAGGACACTAGAAAGAAAATGTTAAAGCCTCCTGTTAGGCCATCATCTACACGACATAGCCCTGAATTTTCCAATGCGCAGCTCTTTGCAAAAGAGAGATATTGGCAAGGAAAAGCTGTCTTGTACCTTTGCATTTTTCTCCCAAACGAAGGACGCTAGAAAGAAAATTTTAAAGCCTCCTGTTAGGCCATCATCTACACGACATAGCCCTGAATTTTCCAATGCGCAGCTCTTTGCAAAAGAGAGATATTGGCAAGGAAAAGCTGTCTTGTACCTTTGCATTTTTCTCCCAAACGAAGGTCACTAGAAAGAAAATTTTAAAGCCTCCTGTTAGGCCATCATCTACACGACATAGCCCTGAATTTTCCAATGCGTAGCTCTTTGCAAAAGAGAGATATTTGCAAGGAAAAGCTGTCTTGTACCTTTGCATTTTTCTCCCAAACGAAGGACACTAGAAAGAACATTTTAAAGCCTGCTGTTAGGCCATCATCTACACGACATAGCCCTGAATTTTCCAATGCGCAGCTCTTTGCAAAAGAGAGATATTGGCAAGGAAAAGCTGTCTTGTACCTTTGCATTTTTCTCCCAAACGAAGGTCACTAGAAAGAAAATTTTAAAGCCTCCTGTTAGGCCATCATCTACACGACATAGCCCTGAATTTTCCAATGCGTAGCTCTTTGCAAAAGAGAGATATTTGCAAGGAAAAGCTGTCTTGTACCTTTGCATTTTTCTCCCAAACGAAGGACACTAGAAAGAAAATTTTAAAGCCTCCTGTTAGGCCATCATCTACACGACATAGCCCTGAATTTTCCAATGCGCAGCTCTTTGCAAAAGAGAGATATTGGCAAGGAAAAGCTGTCTTGTACCTTTGCATTTTTCTCCCAAACGAAGGACACTAGAAAGAAAATTTTAAAGCCTCCTGTTAGGCCATCATCTACACGACATAGCCCTGAATTTTCCAATGCGCAGCTCTTTGCAAAAGAGAGATATTGGCATTGGAAAATTCAGGGCTATGTCGTGTAGATGATGGCCTAACAGCAGGCTTTAAAATGTTCTTTCTAGTGTCCTTCGTTTGGGAGAAAAATGCAATGGTACAAGACAGCTTTTCCTTGCCAATATCTCTCTTTTGCAAAGAGCTGCGCATTGGAAAATTCAGGGCTATGTCGTGTAGATGATGGCCTAACAGGAGGCTTTAAAATTTTCTTTCTAGTGTCCTTCGTTTGGGAGAAAAATGCAAAGGTACAAGACAGCTTTTCCTTGCCAATATCTCTCTTTTGCAAAGAGCTACGCATTGGAAAATTCAGGGCTATGTCGTGTAGATGATGGCCTAACAGGAGGCTTTAAAATTTTATTTCTAGTGACCTTCGTTTGGGAGAAAAATGCCAAGGTACAAGACAGCTTTTCCTTGCCAATATCTCTCTTTTGCAAAGAGCTGCGCATTGGAAAATTCAGGGCTATGTCGTGTAGATGATGGCCTAACAGGAGGCTTTAAAATTTTCTTTCTAGCGTCCTTCGTTTGGGAGAAAAATGCAAAGGTACAAGACAGCTTTTCCTTGCCAATATCTCTCTTTTGCAAAGAGCTTCGCATTGGAAAATTCAGGGCTATGTCGTGTAGATGATGGCCTAACAGGAGGCTTTAACATTTTCTTTCTAGTGTCCTTCGTTTGGGAGAAAAATGCAATGGTACAAGACAGCTTTTCCTTGCCAATATCTCTCTTTTGCAAAGAGCTGCGCATTGGAAAATTCAGGGCTATGTCGTGTAGATGATGGCCTAACAGGAGGCTTTAAAATTTTCTTTCTAGTTTCCTTCGTTTGGGAGAAAAATGCAAAGGTACAAGACAGCTTTTCCTTGCCAATATCTCTCTTTAGCAAAGAGCTACGCATTGGAAAATTCAGGGCTATGTCGTGTAGATGATGGCCTAACAGGAGGCTTTAAAATTTTCTTTCTAGTGACCTTCGTTTGGGAGAAAAATGCAAAGGTACAAGACAGCTTTTCCTTGCCAATATCTCTCTTTTGCAAAGAGCTGCGCATTGGAAAATTCAGGGCTATGTCGTGTAGATGATGGCCTAACAGGAGGCTTTAAAATTTTCTTTCTAGTTTCCTTCGTTTGGGAGAAAAATGCAAAGGTACAAGACAGCTTTTCCTTGCCAATATCTCTCTTTAGCAATGAGCTACGCATTGGAAAATTCAGGGCTATGTCGTGTAGATGATGGCCTAACAGGAGGCTTTAAAATTTTCTTTCTAGTGACCTTCGTTTGGGAGAAAAATGCAAAGGTACAAGACAGCTTTTCCTTGCCAATATCTCTCTTTTGCAAAGAGCTGCGCATTGGAAAATTCAGGGCTATGTCGTGTAGATGATGGCCTAACAGGAGGCTTTAACATTTTCTTTCTAGTGTCCTTCGTTTGGGAGAAAAATGCAATGGTACAAGACAGCTTTTCCTTGCCAATATCTCTCTTTTGCAAAGAGCTGCGCATTGGAAAATTCAGGGCTATGTCGTGTAGATGATGGCCTAACAGGAGGCTTTAAAATGTTCTTTCTAGTGTCCTTCGTTTGGGAGAAAAATGCAATGGTACAAGACAGCTTTTCCTTGCCAATATCTCTCTTTTGCAAAGAGCTGCGCATTGGAAAATTCAGGGCTATGTCGTGTAGATGATGGCCTAACAGGAGGCTTTAAAATGTTCTTTCTAGTGTCCTTCGTTTAGGAGAAAAATGCAATGGTACAAGACAGCTTTTCCTTGCCAATATCTCTCTTTTGCAAAGAGCTGCGCATTGGAAAATTCAGGGCTATGTCGTGTAGATGATGGCCTAACAGGAGGCTTTAAAATTTTCTTTCTAGTGTCCTTCGTTTGGGAGAAAAATGCAATGGTACAAGACAGCTTTTCCTTGCCAATATCTCTCTTTTGCAAAGAGCTGCGCATTGGAAAAATCAGGGCTATGTCGTGTAGATGATGGCCTAAAAGGAGGCTTTAAAATTTTCTTTCTAGTTTCCTTTGTTTGGGAGAAAAATGCAAAGGTACAAGACAGCTTTTCCTTGCCAATATCTCTCTTTTGCAAATAGCTGCGCATTGGAAAATTCAGGGCTATGTCGTGTAGATGATGGCCTAACAGGAGGCTTTAAAATTTTCTTTCTAGTGTCCTTCGTTTGGGAGAAAAATGCAATGGTACAAGACAGCTTTTCCTTGCCAATATCTCTCTATTGCAAAGAGCTGCGCATTGGAAAATTCAGGGCTATGTCGTGTAGATGATGGCCTAACAGGAGGCTTTAAAATTTTCTTTCTAGTGTCCTTCGTTTGGGAGAAAAATGCAAAGGTACAAGACAGCTTTTCCTTGCCAATATCTCTCTTTTGCAAAGAGCTACGCATTGGAAAATTCAGGGCTATGTCGTGTAGATGATGGCCTAACAGGAGGCTTTAAAATTATCTTTCTAGTGTCCTTCGTTTGGGAGAAAAATGCAATGGTACAAGACAGCTTTTCCTTGCCAATATCTCTCTTTTGCAAAGAGCTGCGCATTGGAAAATTCAGGGCTATGTCGTGTAGATGATGGCCTAACAGGAGGCTTTAAAATGTTCTTTCTAGTGTCCTTCGTTTGGGAGAAAAATGCAAAGGTACAAGACAGCTTTTCCTTGCCAATATCTCTCTTTTGCAAAGAGCTGCGCATTGGAAAATTCAGGGCTATGTCGTGTAGATGATGGCCTAACAGGAGGCTTTAAAATTTTCTTTCTAGTGTCCTTCGTTTGGGAGAAAAATGCAATGGTACAAGACAGCTTTTCCTTGCCAATATCTCTCTTTTGCAAAGAGCTGCGCATTGGAAAATTCAGGGCTATGTCGTGTAGATGATGGCCTAACAGGAGGCTTTAAAATGTTCTTTCTAGTGTCCTTCGTTTGGGAGAAAAATGCAATGGTACAAGACAGCTTTTCCTTGCCAATATCTCTCTTTTGCAAAGAGCTTAGCTGCGCATTGGAAAATTCAGGGCTATGTCGTGTAGATGATGGCCTAACAGGAGGCTTTAAAATGTTCTTTCTAGTGTCCTTCGTTTGGGAGAAAAATGCAATGGTACAAGACAGCTTTTCCTTGCCAATATCTCTCTTTTGCAAAGAGCTGCGCATTGGAAAATTCAGGGCTATGTCGTGTAGATGATGGCCTAACAGGAGGCTTTAAAATTTTCTTTCTAGTGTCCTTCGTTTGGGAGAAAAATGCAAAGGTACAAGACAGCTTTTCCTTGCCAATATCTCTCTTTTGCAAAGAGCTACGCATTGGAAAATTCAGGGCTATGTCGTGTAGATGATGGCCTAACAGGAGGCTTTAAAATTTTCTTTCTAGTGACCTTCGTTTGGGAGAAAAATGCAAAGGTACAAGACAGCTTTTCCTTGCCAATATCTCTCTTTTGCAAAGAGCTGCGCATTGGAAAATTCAGGGCTATGTCGTGTAGATGATGGCCTAACAGGAGGCTTTAAAATTTTCTTTCTAGTGTCCTTCGTTTGGGAGAAAAATGCAAAGGTACAAGACAGCTTTTCCTTGCCAATATCTCTCTTTTGCAAAGAGCTACGCATTGGAAAATTCAGGGCTATGTCGTGTAGATGATGGCCTAACAGGAGGCTTTAAAATTTTCTTTCTAGTGTCCTTCGTTTGGGAGAAAAATGCAATGGTACAAGACAGCTTTTCCTTGCCAATATCTCTCTTTTGCAAAGAGCTGCGCATTGGAAAATTCAGGGCTATGTCGTGTAGATGATGGCCTAACAGGAGGCTTTAAAATGTTCTTTCTAGTGTCCTTCGTTTGGGAGAAAAATGCAAAGGTACAAGACAGCTTTTCCTTGCCAATATCTCTCTTTTGCAAAGAGCTGCGCATTGGAAAATTCAGGGCTATGTCGTGTAGATGATGGCCTAACAGGAGGCTTTAAAATTTTCTTTCTAGTGTCCTTCGTTTGGGAGAAAAATGCAATGGTACAAGACAGCTTTTCCTTGCCAATATCTCTCTTTTGCAAAGAGCTGCGCATTGGAAAATTCAGGGCTATGTCGTGTAGATGATGGCCTAACAGGAGGCTTTAAAATGTTCTTTCTAGTGTCCTTCGTTTGGGAGAAAAATGCAATGGTACAAGACAGCTTTTCCTTGCCAATATCTCTCTTTTGCAAAGAGCTGCGCATTGGAAAATTCAGGGCTATGTCGTGTAGATGATGGCCTAACAGGAGGCTTTAAAATGTTCTTTCTAGTGTCCTTCGTTTGGGAGAAAAATGCAATGGTACAAGACAGCTTTTCCTTGCCAATATCTCTCTTTTGCAAAGAGCTGCGCATTGGAAAATTCAGGGCTATGTCGTGTAGATGATGGCCTAACAGGAGGCTTTAAAATTTTCTTTCTAGTGTCCTTCGTTTGGGAGAAAAATGCAATGGTACAAGACAGCTTTTCCTTGCCAATATCTCTCTTTTGCAAAGAGCTGCGCATTGGAAAATTCAGGGCTATGTCGTGTAGATGATGGCCTAACAGGAGGCTTTAAAATTTTCTTTCTAGTGACCTTCGTTTGGGAGAAAAATGCAAAGGTACAAGACAGCTTTTCCTTGCCAATATCTCTCTTTTGCAAAGAGCTGCGCATTGGAAAATTCAGGGCTATGTCGTGTAGATGATGGCCTAACAGGAGGCTTTAAAATGTTCTTTCTAGTGACCTTCGTTTGGGAGAAAAATGCAATGGTACAAGACAGCTTTTCCTTGCCAATATCTCTCTTTTGCAAAGAGCTGCGCATTGGAAAATTCAGGGCTATGTCGTGTAGATGATGGCCTAACAGGAGGCTTTAAAATGTTCTTTCTAGTGTCCTTCGTTTGGGAGAAAAATGCAATGGTACAAGACAGATTTTCCTTGCCAATATCTCTCTTTTGCAAAGAGCTGCGCATTGGAAAATTCAGGGCTATGTCGTGTAGATGATGGCCTAACAGGAGGCTTTAAAATGTTCTTTCTAGTGTCCTTCGTTTGGGAGAAAAATGCAATGGTACAAGACAGCTTTTCCTTGCCAATATCTCTCTTTTGCAAAGAGCTGCGCATTGGAAAATTCAGGGCTATGTCGTGTAGATGATGGCCTAACAGGAGGCTTTAAAATTTTCTTTCTAGTGTCCTTCGTTTGGGAGAAAAATGCAAAGGTACAAGACAGCTTTTCCTTGCCAATATCTCTCTTTTGCAAAGAGCTGCGCATTGGAAAATTCAGGGCTATGTCGTGTAGATTATGGCCTAACAGGAGGCTTTAAAATGTTCTTTCTAGTGTCCTTCGTTTGGGAGAAAAATGCAATGGTACAAGACAGCTTTTCCTTGCCAATATCTCTCTTTTGCAAAGAGCTGCGCATTGGAAAATTCAGGGCTATGTCGTGTAGATGATGGCCTAACAGGAGGCTTTAAAATTTTCTTTCTAGTGTCCTTCGTTTGGGAGAAAAATGCAAAAGTACAAGACAGCTTTTCCTTGCCAATATCTCTCTTTTGCAAAGAGCTACGCATTGGAAAATTCAGGGCTATGTCGTGTAGATGATGGCCTAACAGGAGGCTTTAAAATTTTCTTTCTAGTGACCTTCGTTTGGGAGAAAAATGCAAAGGTACAAGACAGCTTTTCCTTGCCAATATCTCTCTTTTGCAAAGAGCTGCGCATTGGAAAATTCAGGGCTATGTCGTGTAGATGATGGCCTAACAGGAGGCTTTAAAATTTTCTTTCTAGTGTCCTTCGTTTGGGAGAAAAATGCAATGGTACAAGACAGCTTTTCCTTGCCAATATCTCTCTTTTGCAAAGAGCTGCGCATTGGAAAATTCAGGGCTATGTCGTGTAGATGATGGCCTAACAGGAGGCTTTAAAATTTTCTTTCTAGTGTCCTTCGTTTGGGAGAAAAATGCAAAGGTACAAGACAGCTTTTCCTTGCCAATATCTCTCTTTTGCAAAGAGCTACGCATTGGAAAATTCAGGGCTATGTCGTGTAGGTGATGGCCTAACAGGAGGCTTTAAAATTTTCTTTCTAGTGTCCTTCGTTTGGGAGAAAAATGCAATGGTACAAGACAGCTTTTCCTTGCCAATATCTCTATTTTGCAAAGAGCTGCGCATTGGAAAATTCAGGGCTATGTCGTGTAGATGATGGCCTAACAGGAGGCTTTAAAATTTTCTTTCTAGTGTCCTTCGTTTGGGAGAAAAATGCAAAGGTACAAGACAGCTTTTCCTTGCCAATATCTCTCTTTTGCAAAGAGCTGCGCATTGGAAAATTCAGGGCTATGTCGTGTAGATGATGGCCTAACAGGAGGCTTTAAAATTTTCTTTCTAGTGTCCTTCGTTTGGGAGAAAAATGCAAAGGTACAAGACAGCTTTTCCTTGACAATATCTCTCTTTTGCAAAGAGCTACGCATTGGAAAATTCAGGGCTATGTCGTGTAGATGATGGCCTAACAGGAGGCTTTAAAATTTTCTTTCTAGTGTCCTTCGTTTGGGAGAAAAATGCAATGGTACAAGACAGCTTTTCCTTGCCAATATCTCTCTTTTGCAAAGAGCTGCGCATTGGAAAATTCAGGGCTATGTCGTGTAGATGATGGCCTAACAGGAGGCTTTAAAATTTTCTTTCTAGTGTCCTTCGTTTGGGAGAAAAATGCAAAGGTACAAGACAGCTTTTCCTTGCCAATATCTCTCTTTTGCAAAGAGCTGCGCATTGGAAAATTCAGGGCTATGTCGTGTAGATGATGGCCTAACAGGAGGCTTTAAAATTTTCTTTCTAGTGTCCTTCGTTTGGGAGAAAAATGCAATGGTACAAGACAGCTTTTCCTTGCCAATATCTCTCTTTTGCAAAGAGCTGCGCATTGGAAAATTCAGGGCTATGTCGTGTAGATGATGGCCTAACAGGAGGCTTTAAAATGTTCTTTCTAGTGTCCTTCGTTTGGGAGAAAAATGCAATGGTACAAGACAGCTTTTCCTTGCCAATATCTCTCTTTTGCAAAGAGCTGCGCATTGGAAAATTCAGGGCTATGTCGTGTAGATGATGGCCTAACAGGAGGCTTTAAAATGTTCTTTCTAGTGTCCTTCGTTTGGGAGAAAAATGCAATGGTACAAGACAGCTTTTCCTTGCCAATATCTCTCTTTTGCAAAGAGCTGCGCATTGGAAAATTCAGGGCTATGTCGTGTAGATGATGGCCTAACAGGAGGCTTTAAAATTTTCTTTCTAGTGTCCTTCGTTTGGGAGAAAAATGCAATGGTACAAGACAGCTTTTCCTTGCCAATATCTCTCTTTTGCAAAGAGCTGCGCATTGGAAAATTCAGGGCTATGTCGTGTAGATGATGGCCTAACAGGAGGCTTTAAAATTTTCTTTCTAGTGACCTTCGTTTGGGAGAAAAATGCAAAGGTACAAGACAGCTTTTCCTTGCCAATATCTCTCTTTTGCAAAGAGCTGCGCATTGGAAAATTCAGGGCTATGTCGTGTAGATGATGGCCTAACAGGAGGCTTTAAAATTTTCTTTCTAGTGTCTTTCGTTTGGGAGAAAAATGCAAAGGTACAAGACAGCTTTTCCTTGCCAATATCTCTCTTTTGCAAAGAGCTACGCATTGGAAAATTCAGGGCTATGTCGTGTAGATGATGGCCTAACAGGAGGCTTTAAAATTTTCTTTCTAGTGTCCTTCGTTTGGGAGAAAAATGCAATGGTACAAGACAGCTTTTCCTTGCCAATATCTCTCTTTTGCAAAGAGCTGCGCATTGGAAAATTCAGGGCTATGTCGTGTAGATGATGGCCTAACAGGAGGCTTTAAAATTTTCTTTCTAGTGTCCTTCGTTTGGGAGAAAAATGCAAAGGTACAAGACAGCATTTCCTTGCCAATATCTCTCTTTTGCAAAGAGCTGCGCATTGGAAAATTCAGGGCTATGTCGTGTAGATGATGGCCTAACAGGAGGCTTTAAAATTTTCTTTCTAGTGTCCTTCGTTTGGGAGAAAAATGCAAAGGTACAAGACAGCTTTTCCTTGCCAATATCTCTCTTTTGCAAAGAGCTGCGCATTGGAAAATTCAGGGCTATGTCGTGTAGATGATGGCCTAACAGGAGGCTTTAAAATTTTCTTTCTAGTGTCCTTCGTTTGGGAGAAAAATGCAATGGTACAAGACAGCTTTTCCTTGCCAATATCTCTCTTTTGCAAAGAGCTGCGCATTGGAAAATTCAGGGCTATGTCGTGTAGATGATGGCCTAACAGGAGGCTTTAAAATTTTCTTTCTAGTGTCCTTCGTTTGGGAGAAAAATGCAAAGGTACAAGACAGCTTTTCCTTGCCAATATCTCTCTTTTGCAAAGAGCTACGCATTGGAAAATTCAGGGCTATATCGTGTAGATGATGGCCTAACAGGAGGCTTTAAAATTTTCTTTCTAGTGACCTTCGTTTGGGAGAAAAATGCAAAGGTACAAGACAGCTTTTCCTTGCCAATATCTCTCTTTTGCAAAGAGCTGCGCATTGGAAAATTCAGGGCTATGTCGTGTAGATGATGGCCTAACAGGAGGCTTTAAAATTTTCTTTCTAGTGTCCTTCGTTTGGGAGAAAAATGCAAAGGTACAAGACAGCTTTTCCTTGCCAATAT